>NC_053403.1:4103947-4251447 GCF_016859285.1 Xiphias gladius | reverse complement strand
CCCAACCCCAACCCCAACCCCAACCCCAACCCCAACCCCAACCCCAACCCCAACCCCAACCCCATGTCCTTCGTGTCAATGTGCAAAAAAACCCACAGTGTTCTTCCGGTTAACTCTCGTGACTTTACGACATTAGCCCTAATACTTGTTTCTGAACTTAACCCTACTCTTAATGACGAAAAAAATACTTTTCTGCACCTCTGCTGGACCGATTTTTTTTATTTTTTTATCTTTGTTTGTGGCACACATTGATTTCAATTTCTTAAATAGATTTATAAAAGCCTATTCTGAATATGAAGTATGAAGTGTTTTTTAAAAATATATATTATAGGCAAAAGCGTAAAATTGTACAGGATTATTCAGTCCAGAACAAATGACCTGTTCTTAAACTTGAACACCACAAAGGAGGGCCTGTTCTCGAGTTCCCACTTCGACATGGATTTGAAATATTACTACACATATTCCCAAAATTTGGTCCATAAATGCTTCATAGTTCAAACGCAGGGAATTGTGGCTATTTTATCATGAGCATACTGAAAACCAGCGTCTTTTTGGGTTTTTTTTTTTTAACATATTGTGTATTTGGAACAAAAAAAAAACAGTGAATTAAGCTGATTACTCCCAAAAATTTGGATCGAGCCAGTGATGTATTCCCATTTTTTTTATTAACTTATAATTTTTTCATTAACTTTCTTGGCAAAAAACACAAATTTTAAAGTTTTCAGGTAGGAGAGGGTCTCTATATTCCAGCCCCCCTGGGATGTTAAAATAGCATTCACTGCACGTGCCTTAAATATATATTCAGCGAGTGGATTTCTATCCCCATGACAAATTCACACAAAAGTCTGATCCTGCCAACAGGCAGTCCCTGAACCTTCAAGGTTTTCTGTTAGAAGGTCATCACATAAGTTATTCTTTCACCACCATATAATGAATACAAAATAAAAAATAAAATAAATGGATGTTCAGACACTCTTTCAAAACACTGCCCTCGCTATACCTGGTGTAATAATAAATTTTAATGAATTCAAAATTAAATGCTTATAAATTGTGAAAAGGTGGGGGGAAAAAAAATGTTACCCATTGATTCTGTCCAGTCTTTTGTGTGTTCCTAAAATGAAAAATAGACTCTTTTGTAAATGTTTTATTTTTGTTTCAAAATGAAGCCAATCAGCCATTTTGAATCGGCATAACATTTAATTTTATTTTGATCAGTTAAATGTGAATATCTGGGGATTTGATTGAAATGGTTTTTTGGACCTTTGTGTTTCTGACTTCCTTTGAAATGGGGTGAAATGACATTTTCTGAAATGAAATGGCAAAAGTGAAAAAGGAAAAGCAAGAGGGAAGGAAGAGGAGGAAGAGGAGTACGACTGTGATGAACTTGGAAACTCCCATGTCGCTTGTTTAAAAAGACTCTATATGATCTGATTTATGGTTTTTGGTGCTTTATAGTCACACTATCCTGTTCTTGTTTATCTTGTGCCTTTACTTGTAGTCGTTTTTCTTCATTTTCATGTTCTTCTGTCTCTTGTTCCTCTTGTTCTTCCTCTTTGATTTCTGTTTCTGCTTGTTTCCCCCTTTTCTTTTCCCTTGTTTGTCTTTGCTCTTGCACTTTCTCATATACTGCTCATGTTATTGTTCTTGCTTGCATTCTTCTTCAGTTTTATTTTTGCTTATATTCTTGTTCTTTTCCAAGCCCCTTTTTGCTAATGTCTCTATTATTACCTTTTGTTCTTGATTTCTTCCTTTTTTTTTGGTTCCTGCTCATGTTGCTGTGGTTTATGTTATTCTTTGCTCTGGCTCTTAGTCACGTTCTCGTTATTGTTTGTGTTTTGTTCTCGCTGACGTTCTTCTTTGCACATGTTCCTATTCTTAATCATATTCCTTTTATCCTTTTGTGTTCTTTGCTCTGTTCTCTGTTCTTGCTCCTGGTTTTGCTCTTGCTCCTCCTTTTTTAGGTTCTTGCTCATGTTCTTGTTCTTTGGTTTTGTTCAACCTATTGTTCTTTTGAATTCTTGGTCTTTTTTTCTGTTCTTCTTTGCGCATGGTCTTGATCTTTTTTCTCCTTTACTAGTTATTCTTCTTCCACCTTTTTTTCCCCTTTTTGCTCGTATTCCTGCTCATGCTCTTCTTCCTGCTCTCGTTCCTCTCTGCTCTTCTTCTCGCCAACAAGTCCTTCGAAATAACTGACAGGAAATGATAATTGCACTCAGGAACGACAAATAAGCATCTTCTGATCTGATGTCACTGTCAGCAGGACGAGATAAATTGTCAATGCAGACACAGTTACAGATCGCTGTTACGAAAATAAAACCATTTTTTGATCTGACACTACTTTTTGGTTAGGTTTAGGCACAAAAACAACTTGGTTTGGGTTAGCGGAAGATCATGGTTTGGGTTTAAATAAATACTTTGTCAAGATTAGAGGGCCTTAGTTGTCACGGTTAAGGTTACGGAGCGCTCGTGTTCATGGTTTAAAAGAAACAAATGTTGACTGTCAACCGAAAAAAAGGAGACTAGCAGCGTTCTCCCGTGTTAAAGTCTGACGTTCTGTTGTCCCATCCATCGAACACGACCCCCCCCCCCTTTCGGGGCTTGGTGGCTAAAACACTACTTCCTCCTTTGCTCCCAAGAGGTAAGAGTTATAATTGTGGGGGATCTGTCGTTTGAACGTTAACATATGTTGAAACAACTGATGTTTTTCTTGCGGGGACAGTCTCATTCTTGCTCATGTTCTTCTTCTTGTTTGTGTTCTTCCTCCTGCCGCCTGCCCCCTGCTGCTGTGTATTGTTTTATTAACCATACGTTCATTTTCCATTTCTATATTCCACCCTTGCCGTCAAAATGCTGTCAAAATGTTGTTTAGTGTGGGTTTAAGTCTGTTTTGTATGCCTTTCTTCCATATATCAAACTCATACCTCCGCTGACTTAAGGTCAACTACTGTATTGTTTTTAATTCAGCTTAACTGACTGAGTTAGAACGGTTTCTGCCTGTCGTGTAAAGATATGCAGAGAAGGAGATGCACAAAAGCAGTGGAAAAAGCGGAAATTGGAAAAGAACGATAGACTTCGGTGCCTTAGATTGCTGTATTATAGGAGACATATTGAAGGTTTTAAGCTATACAATTGTACTCTGTAATTTATGAAATAGAGTTGCACATTGTGTATATTCACACACACAAAAGACATAGCCAGCACATACTCTATACTCATGATGGTTGTTGTTTTCCAGTAAATCCTGAGCCGGATGTCAGGCGTGTCCAAAGGGCTGACAGATTAGATGGATGGAGTAGTGTAACTAGAAGAACTAGGGGGTACAAATACACACAACCACACACACACACACACACACACACACATGCATGCACACGTGTACACACACACACATGCGTACTTGTCTTACAGTAGTTGTGAGGACCCATTGATGACATAATGCATTCCTTAGCCCCTTACCCTAACCTTAACCATCACAACTAAATGCCCAACCCTAACCCCAACCCTTACCCCAGCCTAAACCTGATTCTAACCTGCGCCCTAAAACCAAGTCCGAACCCTCGAACAGCCATTTAAAGTTGTGAGGACCTCACCGAAATGTCCTCACAACGAAGGTTTCAAACCAAAATATGATATGATAATTTGATATTAAGTGTTCCTCTGCTTATTGTGATACGGTGAGAATTGTTACAGAGGTTTATTGTAACTATATCAGCATTTTCCAATTGATTTGAACTCTTGGCAGATGTCAAAATGTACCACATAGAAATCCATTTTATTTCAAGTCAAACAGCACTTTAATTGGACAAAATTTTTGTGTGTATTTTAGCGTGTTTGTGTGTGCACGTCTACTTAATAATTTTACAGTGAAAAAAAAACCACATACTGTAACACCACAACACAAGTTCATGCACTCACACGTACACACACATACAATGCGCAGTCTGACAATTGCTCCACGCACGCACGCACACACGCACACACACGAGGGCCGTCCTTGGTGGGACACTGGTAGACTAGTGGTAAATGGAGAGTCATGGTCGGGTCTTCCTCATCATGCGGCCGAACAAAACCAGCACAGTCCTCCACCGTGAAGGAAAAGCAAATGGTGAGGGATGAAAGAGGTTGAACGGGACGCACTTTACCAACCGCACACACCTCCTCAGCCGCTCCCACATCCATACGGCACCTACAGTGTGTACATTGGATTTTTGCACATAGTCATTCAAGCTATATGGATCAATTTGTGTTCATTCTTAACGCTGATATGAACATTTTTAGACATTATACTGTCGACTGTATAAGAGCTGAAACACAGAAAATTAATCGGCAACAACTTTTAATAAGCGATTAATCATTTAAGTCAATTATCAAGCTGAAAAAAACCAAACACTCTCTAGTTGAGCTTCTCATTGTGAAGGTTTTCTGCTTTTCTTTGTTTTATATCATGCTAAACTGAAATATCACTGAGTTTGGGACTGTTGGTCAAACAAAATGGAAATTGATATGGACTTCTTCTTTGACTTCCTCAAAACTATTTTCTGTCAATATACAGTATAATCCTAGATAATGTAATTGAATCTGTAAGGAAGGTGTCAAAGAAAACAGACTTTATTTTGAAAAAGTGAGGGACTGAAGCGTCTATTGTTCTTTCATAAACCTTACAACAGCTTTTGTGCTAAAAGAGTGCTGAAGTTAATCACTAAAAAAAATACATGCAAAAAAATGTAAACATGGTTTAAGATACCAGCCGATACCAAAATTTGTAGCTATGTGCAGTGGTTACACAAGTATTCAGGCAGCTTACTTAAGTAAATGTGGCTTTTCTCTAGTTTTAGCTTTTGTTGTGAAACACTGGAGCGTGTTCATAGACATCTGGAACATGATGCGGAGCCCCAGCTAGATGAAGTTTTTGTTCTTAGGGATCGCAGGCATCACATGTTTTTAGTTAATTTGTCCACCACTGCCCATGTGTGTATGGGCTCTTTTCCTATACCACAACCCACTACTGCAAAAGTAAAAAATTCAGCTTCAACATAATAACATGCCAACGGTCGTATTATGCTCGAAGTGGACAATATCCCATAGGGCAGAGCCTGACAAGCCGACACAGCCTTTCCACTGTCGCCCCTTTACATGTTTTGCGACATTTCACGCGGTGAGCATAATGAATAGCAAAGTCTTATCTTCAATTTTTCTCCGTCCAACGCTTATTTCTACTTTGTAACGCCACCTCACGGGTCTGTGTGCGTGGCTGTAGTCTTTTAGTGTTGCTGAAATTACTCTTTGTAGTACAGAAAGAGGGGTCCAGGTCAAAGTCATGGTGGGACATTGGGAATGATGAGGAATTTTAATTATAAAATTCAAAACAAAAGTCAAATTCGCAGAAGCTCTGCCTTTCCAGTGTTGTGAACGATGAAACAGTACTCTGTCTTTCTTTGGGTAGACATAACACGAGGATAACTTCTGAATGTGGGCGCGCGAGTGTGTGTGTGTGTGTTTGCACATTTGTTATAGCTTCCAATCCCAGGCACACCAGAGTCAGTTTTCAACTCGAACTCGAGCTGCTAATTGTGTGCTACAGAGCATTAATGTTTCTGTGTGTGTGTGTGTGTGTGTGTGTGTGTGTTGGTCTGTGTGTGTTTCAAAGCTAAAACTCGTCCACGGAAGTCAGGGCATGCTTGCAATCATGTATGGTATGCCCATAGCCAGTGAGGTTAACTTGAGTGTAAGAAGTGTTTCTATTTTCAACCATAACAATACTCTAGTTAGGAGTTAAAAGATTTGGGTTTATTCTAGAGAGACGATGTCTTGCCCCCTCTCGCAGCATCTGTTCCAATAGCACCTGTAAAAGCGTGTTTTTTCCTTTTCTTTCATCAGTCTTTCTGGAAGGCTGAAGCATGTTCCTGAGGTTTTCTCTCCAGACCTAAGGAAAGATCGTGGTTTGGGTCAAAAATTACTATGTTGTTGAGGGTAAGGGAGCCTTGTCATCACGGTTATGATCATAAACACATGGTTAAAGCTACAGAACGATAGTGGTCGTGGTTGAAAGGAACAGCGTTGCCTGTTGGTAGAAAACAGGAAACGAATCTCCCATGTTAAAGGCCAATGTTTTGTTGCCCCCCCCCATCCACTCCAACCTCCCCTTTACATGGACTTTATGGCTCCAAAATAAAACTCGCCCGGCTTCCTCCTCTGCTCCCATCATAATTACTACTGCTGCTAGAGGTCTTCATCGCTTGAATCGCAGCATAGGTTGTTTTTGGACATTCTTCTTGGGTGGACTTGAATTCAAGCCATGGCTCATCTTTTGACCCGATAAAACCCTGGAAGAGTATAAAATTCTTTATTTTAGAATTGGGGGGATGTTCCATAATACACACCATCCGACCGTTGAACAGTGCCTATGAGACGAGCTGAGCTGCACTACAGTGTGAGATATTTTGGGTTTTAATGGCTTCTCTGTTCCACTTGTGGTGAGAACAGGTGTGCTGGTTATTGCCGTGGGACAAGGGAGGGGTGTTTTTTTTTTTGTTTTTTTTTGGGGGGGGTCCAGCTAAAAGAAAGGTGGCGTGCCAGACTTACAAAAGTACAGGTACAACAAGTTATTAGTATAAGGGGGAAAATCACTGGTGATAACATAATGGTTATATTAATGTGCAAACAACCTTTTTATTTTTAATGTGTATTTTCTAGCACAGGTTGACAGAGCGTGTGTGCTCTTTTACAGCTGTTTTCTCACACAGTTACCCAACATTTTACTCATTAAAAAGTTAACCTGGCCGCTCATGTGGCCAGTGCAGGCGAACATCATATCTGAGTTAATTAAAACAACGCGAATGAGCTCAAAAGCCCGGAAAAGATAGACAGCCATGATAAATGGATCGCTGTGGCAATCGAAAACTTCAGTGTTTCCGCTTTTACTTTATCAAACAAACACATCGTGGTAAATATTTTGATATCATTAAAAATGTGTGAGATTATTAAAAATTATCATTTTGCACGAGAAATAAGCTAATTTTTCTCAGTCGCAGTCAGAGTTCATGACAATCTGTCAGTAGGAGACTTGATTTTAAGGGATCAAGAGGCTCATGTAAACAACTCAGCCTAATTAAATTAGTGCAATTTGCCAGAAAATTCCCAGCTGTTTTTTTTTTTTTTTTTCCCCCCCACACACACAGGGTGTTATCTGACATTTCATTAGAGTTGGGAATCCCAAAGTACTGCTCTGCTGCTGTTGGTGTGTTGTTTCTGTTGTGAGTGTGTTACGAAACCTCAGATGACGATGCAAACTTGACTGATGCATCACAAGGTGAAAATGTATGACAGCCAAATGGCAAATACATTTGTTGCCTTAAGTTGTAAAACCTCTGGATAGGGAACACGGACTGAGCTGGCAGAATAAAATGCAGTTATAAACCAGAAGGAGAAAGTTAAAATATACTGTAAATCAGTATATAGTCCTAGCACTAATATTATATTGATGTAATTTTAGGAAACTACCAGAAACTGAGGGTTTATTTAAACCTGTAATTATAAGTCAAGAGCTGTAATAAAAGATACAAAGTTAGAGAGGCTTTGCCAGGTCTTTACTGTAACCGCCTTCAATTGCTGCCTGTTTGTGGGTCTTTCTGCCCTCAGTTTTGACTTCAGTAAGTGAAAAGCATGCTCAGTTGGGTTGAGGTCATGACTGACTTGGCCATTGAAGAATATTCCATTTCTTTGCCTTGAGAAGCTCTTGGGTTTCTTTCGCAGTATGTTTTTTCAGTCATTATCTACCTGTACTGTGAAGCACCATCCTATCAGTTTTGCAGCATTTGGCTGAATCTGAGCAGATAGTATAGAACCATACACTTCAGAATTCATCCTGCTACTTTAATATAGGCAAATTCCTAATAAAGTTTTTCTCATTTACGTTCTTCTGTTTACGTTGTCAGACAACGGAACCGGTACGAAATAGTGACTGAAACGTGTTGACCAGTAGTCACTTCCAAGACAAAAAGCTAAAGGGGTCTGAAAAGTCGGTAAATCTAATGACAAAGGCGTTAATTTGACAAAGCTGTCTGTAAACACCCCCGATGACATAATAGAAACCATTCAGGCCAATTCATTTTGAAAGAGCAATGGTCGAAAACTCCAACATTCGGCCGGAAGACCAATGGTGTAACTTTATCACTCAGTCAGTCAGTCGGTTGGTCAGTCAGTGACATTTGCGTTTATAAGGCTGGCCCCGCTATTGTGGTCCAACCAAAAAATGACTGTAATTCCCAAATGGTTAATGTGATGTTTTTGGTTAAATTAAAGCTTGAAATAAAGCTGAAAGTCTACACTACAGTCACATCTTGATGGCTTTGTTTCAAATCCGTTGTGGTGGTTCAGCGAGGCAAAAGTATGAAAATTGTGCCAGTGTCCAAATACTTATGTACCTAACTTTATGACAAAACATTTAAATGAAAAAAAAAAATTGGATAATTTTGGACAAGGTCACTAGGTATAATTCAATATAATTGAGATATCATTACTTATAAAAAGAACATTAAATATAATATTTAATTTATTGTATTATAATGATTTTTAAAAATTAAGGAAGTAGGAATAAGTCTAGGTCAATGAAAAACAACTATACACGTCTACTAAATAAATCATGTAAGCGGTAATTCTAAGTTTTACTGAAAAAATGTTTTAAAAATCCGCTTGAAAACGGTTTAAAAAAAAACTTGATTATAGTGTTATTTTATATGCTCTTTCCTCAGTATAAAGTTTGCAAACAATAGGTGTATGTGAAAGAACACAACCAAAATCTTTTTTAACCTTTACTGAACTTGTTCCACTGTAGTCCGTTAATTGTTGGGTAAGTTGCCGGTGACCCCTGACCTCTTGTAACAGCACCAAACTGGGAGCCAACTATTTGACCCCTTGACTCCAAGATTTTGGGAGGCCACTGAGGGATTGTGAGAATTCATAGCATTGCATTCCACTCATTGGTCGGTTTGATTTGTTTACTCGTGTAATTAGCAGCAAGTGGCAGTTGTTACATTCTTAAGCGTAGGTCTTTAACGCTACAGAAAATTCAGCTTTGCTTTGCTTTGAATTTCGCTCACGATAAACAATACAGCAAAAGTAACGGTCACTAAATACACCGACACTAACTATAAAAAGGTACTAAATGTCAAATCACTTGTTAAATTTTAGCATAAATTACATAGGACCGCTTGCAATGCTCACTTATAACATCATGATTTTTTTGGCTTATACAAAAGCAAATTGATGAAGCTTGTTAGTTACATGAGGACATGCCTTTTTTTTTTTTTTTTAAATGGGAAAGCATTCGCAATTTTCTAACTATGCATCTGATTTGTTTCATATTGGTGGCTTCATAATCACAACAGGCTACCCTCTACTTGACCTTGTATCAGCGGGTATTGGGTAGATTTGTAAAGATGAAATACAGAACTACCACTAACAGTGATACTGGCTGCCGAAGGTATCCACAATGAACTGCGAAACCTCGTTTTCAACTTGTCAGCTAATTCTCCTCATCTAAAATGTATGCCACTAAATTAAAGGAAATTATGATTGAACTGGAAATTATTTGTGTTTACGAGGAAAACACAGACAAATAGGCCTACGAATTGGAGTGACGCTGATTATTAGCATATCTACTGTAACAATAACCAATAAACTGCCAACGATGATAAACCACGTGACGAGCCTCAGTTTTCCATACCCGAGTCAGTTGTTAACACCATGGTAAAAAGACGGGCCAGCCCAGGGCTAGCTGGTTAGCATGATAACTTCAGTGAAAAGAAAAGAAGTGATAGAAATAGAAGCGAAACAGCAATCAACATTGGCGTGGCTTTCCAGCGCCGGAGACGGCTCTTGGCGAGTAAAGGAATGAAGTTTGATGCCTAAGTCGCAAAGTTTCTTCCAGACCGGTAATTAAACAGCCGTTAATGCTAACGTTGGCTACGTAGCGATAGCAGAAACCTACATATAGCACCTCTAATGAATTGAGGGTCAACACGTCCAGCTTCTGACATCCAAGCAGGAAAAACAACGAAATCAAGGCAGGCCCAAAAAACAATAGTTCCAGGATCATTGTGTGTTGTATTGAAAAATATCGACAGAGTATTGTCATAATTGCCATATTGTGAGAATTGTAATTGAAAAATAATGCATTTGGAACACGAAGGGTGGCGTCATTGGAGAAGCACTTGACGTTATCTGATAAGGGGTTACATCAGATGAAAACATTGGCAGCCACCAGTGCAGTGTATAACATTTAGTACTATGGGAAACACACAAAATTTCACACCTATAATGCCTATAATAGATGAGAATTTTTGAGCCCCCATTCAGTATCGCAATCACATTTACAAACTCACTCCTCTGCTAATGTCAGTCTGTCCGGGAAGCGACATGAACCCGAGGCAAGTCCAAGACTTCTCAATTCATCCTGGAAAAAAAAAATGAAATGAGCTTGAAAAGGAATAAGACATTAAAGGAAATTAATGAGGGATTATGACCAAAAAATAGAAAAGAAATAAAAAGTCCAACTTACTTGATGAGGGTTTGAATTGACTTTTGCAAGGAGCAAAAGTGGAACCACATCAGGTGTTTATTAATTAGTTTGAATTAATTAGATTAAGCTTGTGTGGCAACGTGGTATTTCTGTAAATGTGGTTAAAAGCTCCAGAAAAGATCACAAGTGAACCTTTAAGAGTACTTTTGCCACACTGTCGTTCCCAAGGTCGAGAATAAACTTCTATTATCTAGATTAATCTCGAAGTTTACTGTAGGTGAGTCAATGCAGAAGCCCATTGTAAACTTGTGCGACTGAAATAAGAGGAAAATGTGAACGAAAATAATGGAAGTGTGTGGGTTACGGCTTTGCAAGGGTGCACAATAAAATAAAAGTAGATGAATATGAATGCACAACACTCATGTTAAAGTCACCAGAAATAATAAACAAGGTGTGGATCCAAAAAAAAATTTTGAGATACTAAAGCAAACAAGAATGAAGCAGATATTTGGTTTTATAGGTTCAGTTATTATAATGTTTCCAGTCTTTTTAAGCCCATTAAGGCAGAAGTGGAGCTCGGGCTGTGATTGGTGGGAGGGAGGTCAGGCTGGGCGTGTGGCACGGGAGGGAGTGAAGGGGGGAGGAGGAGGAGGAGGAGGAGGAGGCTGGAGCTTGGAGGGGGGGGGGCTCCCTCCGTTGCGCCCCGGCCGCGGTCCAGTGCGTAAAGAGCGCAGAGCAGCGGAGTAAGCGAGACCTCTCCAACTGCGCGTCCTCCGCGGCCGGGATTACCGTCTCCTCTCCGTCTGAACAGACCCGCCCGCTCAATGAAGCTTGGTGCGTCTCCGTGATTTCTTCGCCATGAGCTGCTTGGATGTGATGTACCAAGTGTTTGGTCCTCAGCCTTACTTCAGCTCCTACAGCCCCTATCACCACCAGGTATGGATCGTTTACGCTCCGTAGACTGTTTTTGAGGCTGCCCACGCACCGCTTATCTCCACACCGGAGACCTTACACCAGTTTCAACGTACAGAGAACTTTTACGTTCAGGTTTTAAAGTCTTTAGAAGCCGCCAATTAAAACTTAAAAACAACGCCAACACAGTAGATTAAGCCGCTACTCTTGCCCACACAGCCAGTGGCCACGGATAACATCTCCTACAGTCCTTCAAACCATTTTGTATCCGCTTGCCTACCTGAAAATAGGTTAAACGACCGGCTGGCCGACACTTGGAAGCCTCCAGAACGCAAGGGCATATGGTGGACCACACTTTTACGCGCCGAGTGCGGCGGAGCTTCACGCGGGGACGGCGAAACGTGCAACTTTTTATTCCGGGGGGGGGGGGTCGTCGCCAGTCCACTTTGTCTGCCTTTGCGTCGGTGTGGTTTCTCCAGGTCAAAGGGGGGGTCCTCTTCTTCAGACCACCGCCAGCAGATGGTCCGGCCCGTCTCTTCGAGGCCGGTTTTTTTTTTTTTGGGGGGGGGGAACCCATCGCCACTGATGGATCTCATGTGCCACACGGTTCACCCGGCCTGGGTTGTTTTAAGGAAGTCACACGGGAGCGACGATGAACTCGCCCAACGTTTCGTTTCCTTCTCTAATTTTAAATTTTTTTTAAAACTGATCATCGGGTTTCGGATTTCGATTCCAATCGGATCTCACACTGTTTTTGCCCCGTTAATATCCCTCCTTTCTTTCCAAGCCTTTCAGCTTCTGATGGCACATTTGAGCCCGTTAGCGGACCTCATGCCTCTGAGTGTCAGTAGCCGGAGTGCGGCAGGTTTTTTGCGAGGCCTTCGCAGACCTGTTAAAGGGGCTTTTTTCCCCCGCTCTCTTAAAACCGCTAAGTCAACGTCCAGGCATATTTCACATTTTTTTTCACTGTTTATTTGCTGTGTTTTTTGATCTATTCTTTTGTATGGCTTATCAAATACATTTTTAATATTATAATAGCAGTTTAAAAAACAAACAAACAAAAGAAAACCCCTGAAGTTCCTCGTCTTAATGCACCTTAAAGCCATTTCACACAGTTTTAGCACCTTAATCTGGACTTTTTCTATTTTATCATATCAATAATTTTAAATAAAATGAGAAAACAAAAAGCAGTGAAACAGTTTGTAGGTTCTTCCAATCACTGTGTGAGTGACCGGTGCCAAGTTGTTATACTTTAAAAATAAAAAATAAAAAAAAGGCCACAGTGCTTTACATGTTAATACTTTACATCTGTGTACTGCAATTTATGTAGCGACATAGTGGTAAATTAAAAAGGAAAGTGACCTATTACATGTAGTGGTTGATCAAAATTATATTGTAAGTAAAAGCATAATTTTTAAATTTTCAAATAAAAACCACAACTTTGGGTTCATGTACTTTACATTAAGTATTATACTTGTTGTGCCATATGTATCTATATATGCATTTATATTATAGGTCAGTCCACCACTAGACACCTGTTGTGTCCTGAAAAGCAAATTCCAGAGACTCATTTTGATGAGGTCTAGAGGTCAGATGTCACATGTATAAAAATCGATGCATCTCTGAAAAACGATTGTGTGCCAACGGGCAACTAGAGCCCCCCCTTTTTTTCCCCCACAGTCTAAGTTATGCACATATACAGCATACATCTGTATGTCCCCCCCCTAGAAACTGGCCTTGTATTCCAAAATGCAAGATCCCCAGGACAGCGGCAGCCGGCTTGGCCCCCCGGGGCCCCCGGCGATCAAAGAGGAGGACAAGGAGCTGCCGCCGGGAGCCGAGTACCTGAGCTCCCGCTGCGTCCTCTTCACCTACTTCCAGGGCGACATCAGCGCCGTGGTGGACGAACACTTCAGCCGAGCGCTCAGCCAGACGACCGCATACCCCGCCTCAAGCAGCCACAAGGCCGAAAGAGGTGCGTATGTCTTTGTGTGTGTGTGTCTGTGTGTGTTTTCTCTCATTGTATGTTGGTCAGTATGGAAATGCATTTTGACCATCATACGATACTAAATTTCTCCAGTGAACCCCCATGAAATGCTTTAACCTTTTTCCTTCTTTTTTTTTTTTTTAAACTCTGGTGTGCTTGTGCCATACATTTGGTTCCTACTGTTCATGTGTTTTGTTTCTTCTTTTTTTTTTCATGTTTTTGATATTGGTGGGCTGAGGCTGTTAATAGCAAACATCATTTCCCGGGATTCACCGACTTTGTCTTGGTCCCTCATAGGATTTCTGCCTGGTGCCACTTTATTAAATATTCTCATGCGAAGAAAAAAATAATAGAAAAAGAGGAGATCCTCTTGAACTGCCACAGCCGGCGATGGTGGTATTTACTCATGTCAGTCGAAAGTCGGGATCCGAACACCAAAGGCTTCGGTTTTTGCTGCAGATTTCCACCGATGTCGCTGAAGCCGATGTTTCCAGTTTTGCGCTGCTGTTCAGTGTCTTTGTACCAGAGAGGACCAACCTCTGGAACAGCATTTAGGTCATTCGGGGATAAATCTAACCAAAATATGTCACTAGCAAAAGATGAGGTCGACAGTTTCCCACAGACAACTCAATTCGACAGATGGGTGAACAACTTCAAAATGTCCTCAATATATCAGAGTTAGATTATACTGGCAGAAACATGATTGTGTATTGATATGCATGTATCAGCTGATATAAATTCGGTCCCGTGTCTTGTGGTTCTGTTCCCCCGTCCCTGCTGGAGAATGGTGTTTAACGACCCTCAGCTTTTCTTCATTCTTGCGAGCGCCGCCGTTATTTTATATGTCACCAGTCATGTCAACAGAAAAAGAGAGAGGACGCGTGTTTTGTTTCACACTCGGTTGGCAGTTTCCCCTGCTGACATTGTTTTTTTTTTGGATGGAAATATGAAGTCAGGCAAAACTGTGAGTTGGTTTAAATAACGCACGTCAAAAATATCACAATATGTTCAGAAAGCAGCGTGTTTTGTATGTTGCTGTGAGGAAGACTGAAAGTACAGTAGGGTATAAGTGCTTAACACAATTCTCAGTTATTTGAAGTGACTTAAATTTATGTGAAAGTGGGAATACCTCAGATTAGGGAGGTGTTAACTATTTTTTCTAACATACCTTTTTGTTTAATTGTTCATTTGGAGTGCTGCATATTTTTTTTTTAGCAATGTGTAAAGGGTCTTTGAATAATTTAAATTAATAGCACAGTTAAAGGTATTTCCCAGAAATGTTGTTTTTTCATATTCCTTTTTTGGTGACATTGCGGCTCTCACAGACTTTGCACTGTGCTCAAGTGACTTCCTCACGTTAACCGGTGATTCTTCATTATTGATCTGTCAGCTGCAGAAATAACATTGATCAAAATAAAGCTGGAATTAATTTGTATCCCCACAGATGTTCAAACTTAGTCTTTTATATAAATTTGAAGGGATAGTTATAAAAAAAAAAGATCATAAGAGGATTACAGTAATGTCCTTGTTTTTTCCCAATCTTATGTTAAATCATATGTGAATCCCTAAGCCTTAGTTAACAACCCGACTTGCGTTTATTCCATCTCCTCACATGGCCGTATCTAAACGCTACCACCTTTGTGTAATTTCAAAACTGTTGAATCCAACCAGAATCTGAAAAAGGTCAGTGCATTTTTTACTGCTCCGTTTGCAAACTAGAAGGGCTCTCAGAGGGTGAAGACCACCAAGGCCAACGTCAAACGAGATACACCAGAGTCCAGAGAAAAAAAATTCAAATTCATAGTAAGTGATCCAGACATGCCCCAGAATTTAATGGGTTCTTCGCTGGCCCGTGTCCCATCCCTCCACCAAGTTTGATGCAAATCGGTTCAGTACTTTTTGCGTAATCCTGCTGACAAACAAACAAAACAATAAACAGACACGGCCTGAAAACATAGCCTCCTTGGTGGAGGCAATAATAACCACTCTTTTTTTGCAGTGGTTTACAGGATTTTCGGCCAATAATTTCTTGACTTAGAGTTAAAACCCCTATTTTGGAACAAAAGCCCTATTCTTCAATCCAACCAAATACTATTCTGCATGGCATATACAGCATGCTCGCTCTTTACTAGACATTTCTGAACTTCTAAAATGTGACTTCATAGTTGTGTCGATTACTTCTAGGGCTGCAGCTAAGGGTTATTTTCATCATCCATTATTTATTATTATTTATTCAGTTAATCAAGCAATTGTTTTGTCTGTATTATGTCAGAAAACTGTAAGAAATGCTCATCTTAATTTTCCACATCCCCGAGGTGAAATTCCTCGTTTTTTCACCCACAGTCCAAAAAACTGTGCTTTATGAAGTGATAAGTCGATAATCAGAATATTTGCAGCTTAACTGTAATTAGTTCTGCAAAAATTAGCGATAAATAATACATTTAAAAAGGGCCAGTGTGTAGGATTTAGTGGCATCTAGCGGTGGGGTTGCAGATTGCAACCAACCGAATACCCCTCCCCTCACCCCTCCCTTTCCAAGCATGTAGGAAAACCTACGATGGTCTTCAGGTAACAAAAAAAACACGAAAAGGCGCCCTCTAGAGCCAGCGTTTGGTTTGTCCGTTCTGGGCTACTGTAGAAACATGGTGGTGCAACAGGAAGGGCTCCAAGGAAGGGGACCCGCTCCCTATCGAGATATGAAGGCTGACGGAAACACAACAATTCTTAGTTTCAGGTGATTATACACTTGTGATAACGATTATGAATATTACTGTATATTACATGTCTGCCAATAGATCCCCCGAAATCCTTGACACTGGCCCTTTAAACAATTTAAAAATTAGGAATTAGGGACAAACTATATAAAAAATATAATATATATATGGCTGAAAGCTTAGAAAAAAACAAGCAGGTGGACCTTGCCGCAAGAATTTTTTTGACAAACTGCTTTTTCTGAAGTCAAGAATTAACCTTCAAACTCAAGTTTTAAACTTGAATGTGCTCTAATTCGTTTCTTTAGGTCATCCTAATAACTGGTTGCTATTCAGGGAAAGTAAACAAACCTGTGGATTTCTGTTTCTTCCCAGATGGATCATTCCCTATGAGCCAGCGAAGTTTCCCTCCTTCTTTCTGGAACAGTTCCTACCAGCCGTCGGTCTCTTCCACGCTGGGCAGTGCTCTGTCAGCTCCCCACACAGAGCTCTCTTTCCCTGGGGACCCGTACTCCTCGGCCTCCCTGCACAGCCACCTCCACCAGCCCAGCCCCGAGGCCTGGCACCCGTCCCACCACCACCACCACCACCATCACCACCCTCCTTACTCGCTGGGGGGCGCTATAGGAACCCAGGGCTCAGCATACCCACGCCCGGGGGTTCATGAGATGTACGGCACGGCATTTGACCCGCGCTACGGCTCGCTGTTGGTGCCGTCGGTGAGGCCTCACCACCGGCTGACGTCCAGCAGCTCGGTACCGGGGCCCAGCGCCTCACCCTGTGACGTCAGGGGGAAGGGGGAGTCGGGGACGGGCTCGACCTGGAGCGGCACCTTCACCGGAGCAGAAATTGGACTCAACATGGACACAGGTATTGTCGGTTTTTTTTTCCAGGTCAAGTCAGTTTTATTTATAAAAGCATAAAATGTTCAGTCTGCAGCACTGAGCAGCTATAGGTGTTCCAGTACCTTGCAATCATCCAGTGTACCCAGGATGTCTGGAGCACTTTAACTTACTCAAGGGGGGGTTCTCCTGTAGATTTATTCTTGTGTTTTATTTCATTGGGCCTGGTGAGAGCTGTTTCACTCAAACTCAGGTAACACTATAGTAACTTAACGTGTAAATACAGCTGTTAATCCCTTCATGAGACACGTGGAAGAGATTAGAAACATGAAATTTTCTGAGAACATAGTTCGACCATTGTTAATACACTGTTTATATATTTCTTGTTTATATATTGGTTTCGTTAGATGGACATAAATTATGTGATATTTGGCAGTCTCTTTTGAGGCTGGGCATATTCAGATGTTTGATCATGTGTTTCTCACTGGGACTGCTTGATACTGGTAACCGACATTTTTAAATTACAAGATAGAGAACCGGCTCATCTATGAAGTGTCAGCAACTGGAGCTAGATTTACTCTGAGTCTATCAGCAGAAAAAATAATGTGTGATCAAGCAGGATTGAAATCATGAAAATCTGTGACTTCGTGTGTTTACAAGTTTGACAGAGTACAACTTTAGCTTGTAATGGGGCTGTGTAAATAAATAAAAAAAATTCAAAAATTTAAATTGTAGTCGTAGATGTGGTCATATGGTTCGACTATGACTAGATGGAAACCATCTGTAGGAAAACAGCCAAAAGCATTGCAGATAAAATCTAAGTCATGATGGCATCTGTCACCGCAGACGAACGCGAGAATTGTTAGATTTGTGTTTGTAATGGATCTTCTCCATTCCATATTGACTCACTGAAACATTCTCCGTGGCTTGGGCCGACATTTAACTTGGCCACCACCTGTCAAAAAAGCACAGTCCACCAGAGAACTAATAAATGAGCTGGTGTAGTGTTTGGCTGGAACGAAACAGCATCAGGTTAAACGAAAAAATCACAGTTATTCATTTAGCGCGGCCACGTGACAAAGTACCAACCTCGGCATGAAAAGCCGAAACTGAATAAAAGATCCATTTCCCTGCCTCAGATCGACTTACCACAAGTGGTTTGAACCAACAAACTGACTGTCAATCAGCACCTTAACACCAGCTGTCAACTTCCTTTTCTCTTGCAGTCTTGCTTTCATCCCCTCTCCGCCTCGGGCAAGTCCCCCCTGCTTTTATCAACAAGACATTTGTGCTTCTTTTTCTAATCTCCCTACTCTCACCTCTTCCTCCACTGCCTTCTCCTTTTCTTTTCCTCCTTTCTTTCCTACTCTCTCAGGTCTACAGGCACAGGATAAGAGCAAGGACTTGTATTGGTTTTAGAGACTTCTGATACACCCCAACCCCCCCTCCCTATCCTCTCCTACTTCAGCTGTAGCCTCTCTCCTCCAATCCTGCTCTACTCTGTTGCTCTGCTGCTGTTGTGGGGTGACTGACAGAGAGACTGACGGCAGTTTTGTGCTGTAACGGCTTCTGGTCTACTTGCAGCTCTGTGTTACGGTGGACTGTGCAGCAGCAGCGCAGCCCTGCTGAGCTGAACGCCGACAGTGCGGATACAAAGCGGGCGTGGAAACAAAAGTGGACTCGCAGAGATGAGCGAGAGAATCTGATCTTGACGGATGTGGACAAAGACGAGACTCTTTGTGCTTCTGTAACAGGCAGGGACAACATTCCTAAACTGGAAAAAGTCTGGGGACAGACGGACAGAGACACATGTGTTGTCAAACTCCAAAGACAAGCGCTTGAAGGACTTGGCAGGACTTGCCTCACTGGGACAACTGGGCTGCAGACACTGGGAGTGTGTTATGGCTGGAGGAAAGGCCACGTTGGTGTGGAGGAGGCCGCACAGCAAGAATTTGGCAGGCGGTGAAGGCAGGAGGAGTCCAAACACTTTGGTTTACAAGGAGTATTGGTTCAATGTCAACCCAGATATCCTTTCGTCATCATGTTAGAGCCCAGTTAAAGTTAAACAGTTTTGCATGGTCTTCAAATGACCCAAAAAAAAAAATTTACGTCACAATTTCCCAAAGTGTTTCAAGCAACAGCTCCAAACAACTTTAGCTGTGTCCCAATTCCACACTATGTACAAACTCTAAGCAGGTTCTCAGCATTTAAAAAAAAAAAAAAAAAAAAAAAAAAGTTGAAAAAGTCTGTATGCAAACTACATCCTCTCGATTTACCGTATGACTGTGCAGTTGGACCACAATGCAATGCAGAAAATGAAGCCGGGAGCTGCTGACAACACCAAAAAATGAAAACAGATGGGTGCGACAGCTCCAGGGAGATCTTATAAAACACTAAAATATTATTAAGTCTTGGCTTTTCTCTTTGAGAAGGTGATTATTATGACAAAGTCACAGTTTGACCAAGATCCACGGAGGCACGTTCTGTACCGCTTCCGTTCCTTTCAGTCCAAAACAGTTAAGCTCACAGTGTGCTATGCACAGTGGTGCATACCCTGTAATATCGGTGTGTAGTATGGAATTGGGACGAAGCTGTTGTCTCATCAAGCTGCTACGTTGACTACATGGATTTGGGGATTTGCAAGTCAAATAATGTCCTTACTATATATATTCTCTCTTAGGTTACTTACGATCTGACTGGTGTTCCAATCGAAGGAACCATCCACTGACTGTATTTCACCATGTTGGAGGTCACAACTGTGAGCTGAAATAGTCATTTATATTTAGCGCTGGTTCAGAAAGTTAACGGGCAACAATCGTGAAAATCACAAGTCATTTATCAGGCACTAAACCATTGCTGCTTAAAGCATCTCAGACATGAGGATTTTGTTTTTTTTCCCCCTATGTTTTACGATTGATTACCTTCGAGGTTTGGGCCGCAAAAGTATTGAGGTTTGGACTGTTTGTCAATTTAAAGATGTGTCACCTTGGGCTCAGTAGACATTTTCCCCCTGTTTTATTTTCATTTTTTTTTTTTAGCGTTTATACACTAAACAATTCAAATCAACTGAAAAATAATGGATTGATTATTAGATACTGAAAATTAGTAGTTGCAGCCCTAAATTAGAGTCTATAAGTTTTTTCAGATTTTTTTTTTTTAAGTTGAAATATGCTCACATCTCAATGTGGAGAGGTGCTGTGCCAGAGATATTCCCTTCTAAAGTTTTAGAGCGAGCCTTGCCTTCCTGACCAATCGTAGACAGCCAAAGTCAGGTGAACGCACCTCTGGTCTACTACTCCTCTCACTCCGAGGCTTCGAGCTAGTAATAGCTGCCTGAAGCCGGCACCATGGCTGACTCACAGGCTTGGCAAGCTCCCGCCTCCTGCGTTAGCCGAGGCGGCGAACACGAAGCGGATGTAGGTTAAGGGCCGCGCGGACCTACAGACAGTGGATATTTGCTACCTAGATGTCCAAATAAACCTCATTTAACGCCGTTTCTAACTTAGATGTCTTTTGACCTGTAAAATTACAAACAAGAAAAGAAAAAAGAAAAAAAGAAAGAAAAACAACCCCAACATGCTCACTGTGAAATATTGACACTTGCTGATGATAACTGATGTCACAGATAGCCAAGAGACGAGAATAGCTGTCTATAAAAAGGTGTTAAGAAATTTCTATTTGACTGGAATTTTTAAAAATGCCCATTTGATAAAATGCTGCAGCAGTTGAAGAACAGCCATTTCCTGCGTCCACGTTGAGCGTCATCAACTTTCAGTCACACTCTTAGGCCAAACGGGTCTGAACGGAGCCTTTAACCTGCTGCCGATACAATGAGGATGGATGTTTCGACGAGAGCGCGCCCGCCTCGGCGGCAGCACGACGCCGCCCGGGGCAGCCACCGCCGCATCGCTCTGCTTAACCCCGCGGAGTGGCCCGGACTGTGCTAACCCTCTCCGTTCTGGACATTTCTCGAACATTTTATGGTGAAAGCAGATATTAAAGAAAAAAAAACATTACAAAAAAGAAACCATGTCAACAAAAGAAATCTAAACCTCACACCACTGGCTGTTGAGAAAGAGAGAGAGGGAGAGGGGAGGGGTCCCTCTAATGAATGAGGAGAACGACGGCTATTTGAAGCCACTTGACTTTCTCGCCTGCTCCCCTGCAGCTGTCAACGACAACTGCTCCTCAACTCAGTACACACACACACACACACACACACACACACACACACACACACACACACACACACACACACACACACACACACACACACACACACACACACACTCCCCCTGTGCAGTGTTAAAGCCAGGCCTATGAACTTAATAAAGGGAGCATTTAGTGTGAGCTGAATCCTGCCCTACTGGGACAACTGGTGTGATATAAGTGAAGGGAGCAGTGAGCAGAACATACACACACACAGACACACACACACACACAACACACACACCTGTCAAATATTAATTTGTTAGTGTGTATGTATGCACGAGGCATGTGTCTATTTCTATACTTACAAGGACCAAATTTTTGTGTCAGAGTAGAAAAATTCAGCCAATGTTTTATTGATCTCATTACGCTAAGTGGCCACTAAATGTTTAGGATTTGTTAGGATTTGGATAAGAATTGGGATTACAGTAGGTCTAGAATTGTATTAAATGATTAAATGACATTGTTTGCATTATCTAATTTATAATGAGTTCTCTGGAAAAGACCAAAACCAATGAATTACCTTGCTATCAGATATTGCCCTCTGTCTCTAAGCCTGTGACTTCCACAGACACCTTGTGACATATTCTTTAATTATAACGAACATGGTCAGAGTAGTTTGTTCTGAAACATCTTTGCGACTGGGCCTTCTGTCTCCGGAGATGTCCCTCTGTCATGGACACACGTGTAGATCCATGTCAAGTGCCCGGTCACACCAGAGAGAGGCACAGCAAAATGCCTTTTGTCCCTCCTCCAAGATATGAGGTTCAGTCAGAGGCATTTGCGTCACTGAGTTGAGCATTTATAGCAAATGGATAGATGTGGCGGAAAAGGGGGAGCATTCTGTAGAGAGCCGACCCCCCCCCCCCTTAAATCGTAGCTAAAAAGAATCAACAGTACTACGGTACCACATGAGGAGATTGGGGTGGCGGAGGAAGCTGTGCCAGAAAACGGCAATGGCATGAGCAAGAACACCAGAGCAACAATGATAAGTGCCGGTGCTGTACACCTGCATGAATATGATTGAATGCTAGTAGCCACACGGCTGCGAACGAGCCAATCGTTGTGACGCAAAACGGCTGGTGCCAGTCAGCCAAACGCAAGCACGACTTCAGTGCCTGTGCCTGAACTAATGCTACGCTTTAAATATAGAAGCTTGATGATAAGCCCTTAAAAAGAAGTCAGCGCTGCCGAGATGGTTTGCAGTTGGTCAATAGCATGAATTTGCGTATCAAAGCTCAAAGTTCAAATTCGATGCCAAAGCGCTGCGGGAATTTACGTCAGCAAATCAGCTAATATAAGGATTCTACTGAAATTATCGTATTGGCCTGGAAATTAGGTTTTGGACGTTGTCTCTTATATTTGAGGACTAGATAATTATGTGTTCATAAAGGTCAGATATTCTTTTTGAAGGGAGGGAGTACCAGTGTAACAGCGTGTTAAATTTTTGGTCGTTTGCAGCCTTAATGTTGCTACGCCCGCAAGTGTTCTTCAGTCCGTTTATAGTGAGTCTTTCGGAGTCAGTCGGGGCCTGAAATTGTTTCGTGAGCCCAGTTTAAACTGCAAGAGTTTGTGAAGGCTGGTGTAACATGTTTTGCCTCCACAGAGAAAATAAATGTGTGACGACCAAAAACGAGTTCATAGCGTCTCCCGACGTCTTTACTGCAGAAATGAACCAGGGAGAAAATCTGTAAAGCAACCAAGGACTACAGTCACAGATGATGAGCTGTGACAGGAGAGTGTGAGTCTGTGACTGATAGACAAGATACACAAATGTGGATTTTTCATATTACCATATTTCATGTTTCATTTATAGAGAAAAGGCTCCAGTGACGAAGACTGTTCTCCTTGGATTAATGGTATCACAGGGAAACTTTCCTCATCAGGACGAGTGTAAAAGTGTCTCCTCGAAAACGGATGTTGGAAAAAAACTAAGGTGTCGTCTTATATTTGGTAATTGATTTCAGTCTGAAATTTAGGGGTTAAAAAGATTACTGGTGGGACTGAGCCCTTAGACTGAGCACTAAAGCTTTTCTTGCACTTGCTGATTGGTATGGGCCGTTTCATTCGTGCTTCTTGATCAGTGGCACATTCGTTAGCCGTTTGGCAGCCAACTCACTGGAAACAAACCGTCATGTTCACACAGGTACAGTTGGGACACTCGGTTAAGTTCACTTGTTTTTGGTGTTTTTTTTGTTTTTTTAAAAAAAAAAAAATGATAATAAGAATAAAAAGGCAAAGAGGTTGGGGTTTAAACAGTAGGAAATCAATATAGCCACTGAAGGTCCTTTTAAGTATAGTGAAACAATCATTTGAGAGTGTGTGTGTTTGTGTGTGAACCAACTCTCTACATGACTGATGCTGTGCCAATTATGTAAAACTGTGATATAAACTATTTTGTCATCTCTTTTCATTACGTCCACGCACATATTGTAAATCAGCAGTCACAGCATGCAACAGCGTTCTATGTGAATATATTAATATATTGCCTAAAGTATTGTTTCTGTTGATCTCGCTCCAGTGTAAAGTCTCTGTATGTAATTGCTGTATGCCTGTAACGATAAAGTAACGGCACTATCGGGTTCAAAGGTGACTTGGCTCTCTCCTCGATGGCCGCTCTGTCATTTTCCCAAAGCAATGGCTGAAAAGGGCGAAATCTGAATCTATAAAATGCAAGAAAAGAAAAAAAAAGGTTACAACATAGCTTTACTACTGAGTAAATAAAGCACTGTTTGGCTGTGGTTATGCTACACTCCCATTGTACTCACAATTTTATTCATTTATTCGACAGACAACTCAGAAACAACGACACAGTGGGAGAGGCAATGCAACAGATGTTATACACAGTATAAACAGGCAACATGTCCTCCAACCTAAACCACCACACAGGTCGTTCGTCCCTGTTCTCAGATACGACCCATAGGGGCCTACCAGCGGCAGGCGTACCACACCTTCGTCATCATGGCGAACAATGATAAAGCACACGGTTAAGGTTGTGGAACAGTCACGGTTTGGTTAGGTTTAGGCACAAAAGCTTCTTTGTTAAGCTTTAGGCACCTAAACTGCTTGATCGGGTGTAGGAAAAGATCTTGGTTTGGGTTAATAAACACGTGTTTATTAAGGTTAAGGTTAAGGTTAAGGTTGAGAGATGGCCATGGATAAAAGAAACAACGTTGACTATTGGTTTCAAACAGGAAACAGTGGACTCTCCTTTGTTGACCCAACCATCCACCCTGACCTTCTAATGCAGACTTTGTTGCTCTTTATACAATGTAAATATACATATATATATATATATATATATACACATATACATACATATATATATATACATATACATACATATATATATATACATATACATACATATATATATACATATACATACATATATATATATATACATACATATATATATATATATATATATATATATATATATATATATATATATATATATATATATATATACACATACATACATATATATATATATACATACATACATACACATATATATACACACATATACATAAATACACATATATATACACATATACATACATATATATACACACACACACACATAAATATATATATATATACACACACATACATACATACATATATATATGTATATGTATATGTTTGTTTGTTTTTTGTTTTTTTAATTACAGAGAAGTAAAGTCTCTATTAAAAGGATATCTAGCTGAAGCTTATTTGCAGCCCTGTCCCTGCTTAGCCCTTTAAATAAAAGTATATGTATTGTTAAAACTGCAGTAACTGATATCATGACCTTTTTGTGGACATGGCAAACTTATTAGCAAACAGTTGCTTATTTATACATCTAGCAGTTGTGGAGCAACAATGTCATTCATCTGGAGTCATGTTTCTGGCAACCTGATGTATGTAAGTCCAATATTCACTCAGTTTTAGCTATTATTTGGTCTCTACCAACTTCCGAGGGGAATATCCAGCTCTCCAGCTGCAACACAATGTTCACCAGCTGGTCTCTAAGTGTGTCTGTCTACTGTTTGGTGCTGAGAAGGTAGTGGACAGTGGGCTTTTAGAGCTTTTTCTCCAGAAAAAAGCTGCCTGCTGCGGCTGAAAACAACGCTATGAGAGCTGTGAGAGTGAACCAAAACAGTCAAGTTGAAGGCTGGACAGCTAAACAATGAGCTGAAACTCACTCAGCTCTATAAAGCCGAGGGGAGCTGCTGATTCATGTGATAGTTCTCTGTAGGTTATTCACTACAAACGACACCCTTCACATTGTATAAAGCACAATAGAAAACACATACACAAACACACAAAATGCTTAAAAGTTTTCATTTAAATTTGCCATATGCAAGATTGTCAACATGTATAGAATTTTCATGTTGTAAAGTTGTGCCATAATACAAAAGATCTGATTAACATTTCTCTCCCCGACCTGTTAGTTTTGTTGTACCTGTTCTGGCGGAACAACTGAAAATTTTCACGATTCTTTTATTGAGTTTGGTGAGCAAACCCCCAGCACAACTCCATGAACCATCACCCTTGAAAGTAGGTCTTAACAGCCAGAATAAAAAGCCACTCAGTGAATGTGCGGGGTCACCAGTGCTTTTGTTGCTTTGTGAAACTCTAGTTACTCCTCAGCCACATTCAAGCACGCTATCAACAGGACCCGTGTTTGGAGTATGTTTTGTCCATGCGCAAGGTCTTGACACTTTAAGCTTTGAGTGGTTGGACATCTACCTGCCATATCACCTCTACAAACTGTCAGTTTTTCCCTTGTGGTCCTTTTATCCTTCTCTTTACACATGGAGAGTACAGACTGTGTAGCATATTATGTTTTTGGCCTGTAGACAGCTTTAAGCCATTTTACATTAGGACTTCAAGTGATGTTGTGGGTCAGAATAAAAACCTGCCTTTTTGCTAGTTCCGTCTCTGACACTTGACTGATAAAGTCCCGTTTTGCCACATTGTCAGACATCGTCCCTGAGCTGCAATCACTCGTCTTTCAGTCGTCCAAAAGTGTGAGTATCAAGTTGATAGAAGGTGCACAGACTGAAAACACTTGCTTGTGAGGACACCCTTTGCTAGGAGGTAGTATATCCGTGCTTTAAAAGTTTCTAGTCATCTTTAAAACACTTGCAAATTTTTGTTGCATTTTGCTATTAACATGAGTAGAACATTAAACATTAAAATGCCAAGAAATATGTGTATGTTTTCCCCTAGTTAGTGTCACCGAGGTGAGAACAGCCTTAGTAAAACGACGATACTTGTTCACTTGTAAATGCATTCATGTGCAGTTGTTTGGCAAAATCCTCTTTAGTAGATCCTGCTTTGAATTATGAATTTGGGGCTTACTTTTCACATTAGCTAATTATTTTTGAATAGATCAAAAAAAGTCTCTCAAATGTAGAGAGTACAAGTCTCTCCATACGTCAGAGGATTGGCAGCTATTTCATGACAGAGCTAAGCTTGCGCTCAGTAGACTTTCAACCGGACAAACGTTTGACGAGAGCCAACCTGAAGGCTTATAATGGCATCTAATGGCGCACACCTGTGTGCTTTTCCATGCAAGTACACATGGGAAATGCAGTTTGAAATTGTAGCTCCAAGGTCCAACCGTAAAAATATACAAACGCAGCCAACACACAAACTCGGGATGATTCAATACAGAAAGCATCAAGGAAATCATAATATAAACATAAATACATGTCAGAAGTGATAAAATGGAAGGGAATGTTGCACAAACGTCGGGAGCGCCACCGTGAAGTCCAGCACCTACCACCTTCAAACGCATCAATCAATCCCTCCTTCATTTCTAAAGTTGACTTGCTTAGGGGTGTTGGGCAAAAAAAAAAAAAAAAAAAAAAAAACAGTAATAAAAACTTCGGAAAAATATCAGAGACCCAGGCGGATCTGTAATCAGGATGAGGACTTGGATGTGAGAACTGTTCCGTGTTCCAGGCTTCAAGCTTTGTTGTCACTGTATCAACAAATCTTTCAAGCACTGAAACAAGAACCCTGACCACATAATAATCACATTTTGTAAGGGCTTGAGAACACAAATACACATTCCCTCCCGAAAAACATTTCCCCCAGCAGTCACGCCATGTGGGGAATGTCACAGTTGAATCTGTTCAAATTAAAATCAGGCGTTGTGAGAAACTAAAACACCTGCTAAAGGGAATCAGTTTCTTTACTTTTCCAGTCTCTTGGTCTGATAGTTTTCACTAGTTTTACATGTATTTTGTAAGTATACTATTTGCGCTCTCATTAGGTGTAACAGTAGTTGTCATTTTTTGAGAAATCTCTTGTAGCCACGTGTGGGATTTTGTGCGGCTGCGGTTCAGGAAGTGGACAGGTGTGCTCTATGGCCGTGATTGCGACTGGGCCCCCCCCTCCTTGGGTGTGGTCTACATAAGGACCTGCGTGATTCCTGATCCGTAACTTTTTTTTTTTTTCCCCCCACGGTGTTTTCCTGGTGAGCTTCGGTGGAAGGATAGTGTCAAAGAGAGGGGATTTTTTGCATTAAAAAGATTGTAACTCTGGGAAGATATCCACTTGATTTGTCCAACTCAGGTGGCGGAAGCCTCATGTTTGCAACAGATAAACTACTTTGTTTTTTGTTTGTTTTATTTTTCTTCACAAAACAAGGTCTGTGGATTTTTTTATCCCCATCACTTGCACTGAAAAATGTGTTTTTTGAGTGACAGCAATTTTTAAAAAGCCAATTAAAATGACATGTTATTTAAATCCAAACGCCACAGTGTTTTCTTGACATCAGACAGCTAATGCCATGCATTAATGTTTGTAAACCTTTTTTTTTTTCTCTTTTTAATTATTGGCAAATTTTTGTCGGGATTTGCTTGTTAATTTCAAAACAGTGAAAATCGGAATCGGTTATATTTCCCCCATTGAAAACTGTAAGAAAATTACAACATGTACCAGAGATTAAAGGGAAAAGTCTTTCTTCAAACAATAGCCAGGTGTCCGTATGAACACTGGTACGGATTTTGCTCGCTGTAAACCTTCCCCCTTTGTGCAAAATGTATTCAGAACTTTATGTAAAGCTAATATGAGGCTTCCACAGGCAGTAACCACTTTTTCCATCCAAACGTAGCGCAAATGTAAGATGCGAATGAATGCGTGTTTCCATCCACCAGCGTTACGCCAATATCGAGAGGCTGGCTCGTTGAGATAAACAGTGGCGGTGCTCATTTTTTCTGTTGGTGCCAAACCTAGAGTGGTGAAAATTAGCGTGGGAAAAAATGTCGGACGCGTGGCATATTTGTTTCATGTGTTAGTTTCAGAAAGGTTACAGTCTTCCTCATTGCTCCACACAGACCTGTTTTCGTCTGCCACAGTTTATTGCAATCACATGCGTCACGTAGGTCGTCATTTAAACCGAATTTTCCACCTCAGCCAAGCATGAAAACATTGGCAAAAATTTTTTTTTTCAAATTTTCAGCATTTCTTAGTTTTTTTTTTTTAAATTCAGTTTGAAAATGTCCATAAAAACAAGTGGATGGAAACTCATCGTGAGCTAACCAAATACAGTGTATATTTTCCAGAAGTTAGTCTTTTTTTAGTACAAAATTCTCTTTGTGTTTCATATGTGGTTTTCCTTGTTGAGCTACAGTGAAGGAGTAGGAACAAAAGTATTTTTATACTTAATAGACTTAAACTTTGGAAAGAATCCACTTGATTTGTCAAACTGGGATGGCTGGAGCCTCATTAACGTCAGATAAAGTTCAATACATTTTTTTTTTTTTTTTTTTTTGCACAAAATGAGGACTATCCACCATCACTTACATAGAAGGCACATAAGGAAGAGATCTTTTCATGGCCAGTAAGAACAGGATCAAATATTACGGCAAGTAAAAAACTGTCCCAGCGTTCGCTTCGGCATCCGACTATAGTTTTGTGACGGACCTGGAAAACTGTGAACCTGTCCTTACACTAATAGATACGTCTCACTCTGTCTCCCCTTCCTTTGTAAGAAAACCACGGAGTCAAACAAAAGACCGCCCATTTTAGCCATATGTTCTGTTTCTCAGAAGCTCCATGGCGTGCGCGTGTGAATTTGTTTCAACTGAGAGCGGGACAGCTGTAGATTAATATCAGCTTCTGACTCGAGCGATGACGGACAAAAGAAGGGTGGAGAGGTGCTGTCTCTATCGCTGTCGGTACTCCAAAATACTCCTCCTGTTTCTTTTCTCTTTTTTTTTTTTCTTTTTTTTTAATCTATTCTTTTTGCTCTCTGGAGTGATATGTTGAAAAACAACGAAAAATGCCTCTTTTCACAAAGGCTTTCAGAGTTAATTCAGCTCTCCGGCAGAGCAGGAAGGTATGAAGCTGTGCTAATTGTGTGAAACACAGGACTAAGGTTAAGGACAAGGGCTGTGCTTTAATGAAAGCACACGGGGGAAGGCAGTGCATCGTGATCCTTTTTTAATCAACAAATGATTCAATTGTGCCTTTCCTACATTCATAAAAAAAATGAGGTGATTTTGTCTTAAAACAAGCTGAATATTTGGGTTTTTTCTCCCATAACTTTGACTTTTACCAACCTTTTTACCGTAAGAGCTGCTCAAGATAAGGAAATCTGTGGAGAGCTACAGATTCTGACATGCTCGATGATGACACTACTTGTTCAGCTTCCAAAAAAAGTTTCCCTCTGACGTCTGTAAAAGTCAAATGACAGCCAAGAAAAATGGTCATTTATAATGTTTGCATGTTTGCATTTTGATACGATTTACACTTGCCATTTTGATCTCTTTCCAGGTTTTTTATGATTGTTTATTTTTTTGAAAACCGAAACATCTACCACTGCTGCTGCTTCACATTTCACATCACAGGTCAGATTGGAATCACATTTCAAACCACCTCCAAAAATGGTTTGGATTGGATTTGCAAAAAAAACGCATTTCATGTGTTTCTTTTTTTTTTTTTTGCTGTACAGACTTTCTAAAATGAATCTGGATACAATCTGGATATGCCGAAAAAAAACGGATTTGGGCTCGAAGTTAGAAGAAGGCCTTTTTCACGTAGGTTAGCGCTGAGCGTGAGTGTTCATGAGTAACATCAGTCAATTTAACAGGGCGGAGGGATAAGGAGGAGCAGATCGCAGTGAGCTTTTGGATCAACCAGGACTGAACTTCTAAATGTACAAAAAGTGAATTCTTTCTCATAAAAAACAAAAGTTAGATTTCCAAGCAATAGAAATAATTTATCGAACCCGCTGTTACTTCAGTACAGAAGATCAGTACAGTATCTCCGACAAAGAATTGTATTTTTACCTTTTTAAGAGTCTTTCCTTCATTTTTCATGTTGAATGAACTGAAGTATAGAAAAAAATGTGAAAAATCATCATCAGGTTAAACGGTACTTGTTTTGTTTTTTCTAAATTTTGGGCTGTATACTTCAAACGTATTTCAAGTACATGGTACCACAAGAGAGCGAAGAGAGAAGTGAGAGGAGTATTAAACAGCTCCTAGGATTGTTGGTTTTATTTAATTCTCCCCATTCGCTCCATTGCTCTTTAGCTTTTATATCTATTTGACGACCTGCTAATTGCTGTTGAAGTGATGCAGCTCCTCCACAGGGATCGATGGATTCATATCATCTCATCACAATCCCACTCATCTCTCTGGTCACGTCTGGTCCCTCTAAAGTCTTCATAGGCCGCCGAGGAATGCAAAGTCCGTTAATTCCCCTGAGCTCCAGAGCAACTTGCTACCGCATTTACCGCACATTAACAACACACTCATTCCCGACACTCGAATAAACTGAGTGGCTGGCAGCCACACACACGAGCCGCGTGCGTTTTTCAGAAGGAGATCATTTCATTTCAGCTTTGGGGGAGACACATGCTGCACACAGCTTGAGGTTTGCTGAGCTCCAACAGCTCTCACACACAAAGAATCAGAATTTTTACCAGAATTATGACAGTAAACATGAAGCCTGATCCCACGTCATTGCTCTGCATTATATTATCTCGGTCCTCATGCTGATATTTTGTCAGTTTCTCATTTTGCCGCTGTGAACACGTTACAGGCCAATAACACAAATAGAAATGTCAAGTTTAAAATTCCTAATTTTCGGCTAAAATTCCTGTATATTTTTAGCCTTGAGAAGTTTTTATTTCAAACTTCAAAATCTTTGTCACCAAACCTGTTAGGCCCGGGAGATACCATACGTTTTTAATCAGTCTTGCACGTTTTCTCATCTCAGTTTTAAACAGGGTTTCGGCACGACCGAAACATACAGCTTCCAAGCTCAAACCATCGGCGCTCGCCCTCAGCGTAAACGGCTGAAACGGTGTCAGCTTTAGAGGCTTCGTGGTAAGAGAAGGCAAAAAAAAAGAGTGGAGAAGAAAGTTGTAAAGACAGTGAGCAGAAAGAGAAGGAAATCTGACAAACAGCATCTCTCCTGCACAGGCGCGCACACACACACACACATCTGCCTGTTGTTGTGAAGGAAAATAAAAAGTTGCAGAAAATTTGTCAGAAAAAAAGAATGACTTTAACAGTTTCAGATCAAAAGGTTTATTGGAGAATGCGTAAAAGGAGGAGAGAACAGAGGAAAAGTGGTCCAATCCTTTTAAGCTGTCTGAGGTGGCTGCGGGGAGTAGTAGACGAGCCTCTCCATCGTGAGATCGCACTTAAGTGGGTTTATGGCTGACGAAAAGGGTTTTTCTTGCTGGAAGGTGTCAAAGAAATCAAATAAGTCCACCCTAGCAAATTTGGAGAGTAAATGATAGTCTCGGTTTGTACTTCGGCGTAGGATCGAAGCAGAGCCTACACCATAGCTCATGCAAGTGGCCTACGCCGTTGTGAGCATTTCTACTTGTGCACTAGTTTGTCTGCGTCGCTCTGCAGTTACAGCGTCAAAACGCTAGTTGGCGGAGTGGTTCTCTATGCAAATGTGTTGAGTTTCTTTACTCAACACATTTGCATTTCGCGTTTTGACGCTGTAACTGCAGTGTGATTCATACGGTGGCGACTGAAACTGACCGGATCATGTTGTTGTTGTTGGAGCCAATGGATGTTGATCAAAAGCTGCTGAAACTACTGCAACGCAGAAAAGCGGAGACGTCGGATGAGGGGGTTCTTACGACCATTGAACCGATTGAGGCAGAAAGAGGGTGATTTTTTTTGCTCGCTTGCGCGGCCACTAAGAGACATGGATGAGGAAATGCATTTTCAAATATTTTTGGGTAGCTCTGACGATTTAGTTCGTCTGCAGCCATTTATCTCACATCAGTGTGAGCGCTGTATGCCTGTAGACATTACTCAAGAGATTGGCAATCACCATTCAAGTCTTAGTTTCAGGTGGAAGCCAACAGGCTGTAGCAGCTAGCTACAAACAGGTGTCAAGCACACAGTGTCCTCCATTATTTCGGAGCTCTGTAAAGCTTTGGAAAGCACCGCAGCCAGAGTTCCTTTCCTGCCCTTCAGTCGCCCAAATGGAAGCTATTGCACCTGAGTTTTGGCGATTATGGGACTTTCCAGACTGTGTCGGCAGCATTGACAGAAAACACGTGAACATCAGACGACTATAGGCGTGCACACTCTTGTCCCAATGACTGGGACGGCGTGGGCATCTTCATGGAGAGCAGATTTGGTATTTTATGCCGCCTGAACACACACTGGACCTGCCCCCCACCAGCCAATCTTCCTGGAACAGTAGTCAAAATCCTGCGTTCCCCCCCACACAACAATCTCATGCGTCCCTTTCCAGCTATGTCAAAGACGTTGAAATCAATGAAAATGACTCCTATGTAATAGTAGTTTGTGTTCTATATATTACAAGCGACTATACTACTAACATTTAATTGTATATACAGTGTATACTCCCTTAAATGTTTGCAGTGATCACAGCTTTTGGCTCATAATAATTACCTATTCATTAATTCACCATATGTTTTATGTTTTTCTAAATAGAAAAGACCATGGAAAAGTAGCTGTACAACTACTGTCACTCTGTATCTAAATATTAAATAATGCACGTTCAGATGAACAGTAAGTGTATAAACAGTAACAGGAACATAATATTTACCTTTTTTTTCTTCAGCTGCATCTCAAGCAGTAGTTTTTTAGACGTCAAACCTCGCCTGTACCCCGTGCTCCTCCGGCAGCCTCCGCCGCATGCCTTCAACAGCTTCGCTGAATCATTTACATCCTGTGATTATGAAAGAAACTGCAAATAGTTTAAGTTAGTGTTTGTCTATACACGGATTGGCAGAGCTATGAAAATGAGAAAGCAGCATATGGCTACATTGGCGGAATATTGATTTTTGCGTTTGCATTATGAGCAAGCCAGATACAATTACAGCCTATTACATATTACATTTTTGTTTCACAGAGGAAATATTTTTGCACAAATCAGTATGCTTTGTTCATAACTTCACAGTATTCCAAGCTTGCTGGCCAACCTAAACACGTACAACACAGCTGTTTCTGATACAAAGGACCTGCTATATTTACCTTGTTGTCATAATTTGACTCTTTGTCCTGATGCATTATATGCGATGCCAGCCAGGAAAGAAACAATTAAAACGCAAGTACTTTTTCAGAGGCGAACATACTTTCCCCTCAAGTTCTTCACTCTCTTTATACACCCCCCCAACGTCCAAACAAATGTTTGTAGAAATCTTTCCCTGAATTTGCTGCCATCTAGCAATCTTTGTAATGTGGAAAAGAAGAGTCTTACAAATGTGCACATTTATGGACTTCTTCACTTACCCTCTCCTCGATTTGGTTCACATTCGTTCAACTGGGACCAAAAATGGTGGAGGAAGAGGAGCAGCTGGAAATGCGTAGGAGAAAACGCGATGCTTCCAAGTGGACTAATCACAGTTCTTGCGGTCTGCACTGCTCTGATGTGTAGTTACATATCTAGGGAGGAGCACGTCAGGCTATGGCGTAGGGTGCACAGCTATGCCACACCTTTGCCGCACCTACGGAGTCCATTCTGTGCAGAAGTAAAAACTGGCCTTGAGCTCATTAAAGTGGAAGAAATGGGATACAGATTTGCTAAAATTTTACTAAATTCGACATGTTGATCGAAATTCCATGAGCCTTTTGGAGCCTTATATGAACATTTTTTAAAAAGGTAATCCGGAGGCACCGGGTTATCCTGGAGAGTTGGAAATGGAGGAAGAAAAATGCCAAAACATAGAAAAAAGTAAGGACGGGCAGGGTGTCAATTAGATCCAAACCAAATTCAGTGTATCCCTACCAAGAGCACTTTATCAAAGATTATGTTTAACAACCTGTGGGGAATGGTGGCCTAGAATAACTCTGAATTGTCCAAGTATTAATCATGATTCATGATCATTGCTCTAGTGCAGTGGAGATGCAATAGCGGCGTTAGTAGAAAGGATTTATTTATTTTTTTTACCATGACACAAATTTATTAATTTAAAGCTCATTTAAAAGATGAACTGGACAGAGCTTCCATCATTGAATGGGTTTCCAGTGGCCACAAAAGCTTTAAGACCAGATCTACCAAAGTGGTTATTAAAGCTAGAGATCATACAAACAGATAAAAAAAGTGTTTGACGTGCGTAATACCACACTGCATTAAAAATTCAGAGTGGTATGACAGTGTCTTTTCTCTGACAGTACAACCCTCCCTTTTGGTTACCAAAAAAAAATGACTCAAGGGGAGAGGGATGAATAGAAATTGATTTTCGATTAAAGTTTCCCTTTTCATGTATGGTAGCTGGACCTAGCCTCTCGGGGAAAACATGTTTTGTAAATAGTATTTTGGAAAATATGGTGTGTATGTGTTGAACTAACTGCCTTTAGAATTTATCTCAATTATAGAAAGTGTACAGGAACAGATGTTTCGGAGAGGCTCCCTGAATGTAATCTCAAGCCTCAAATTTCCACCGGAGACTGGCGAGAGAGCCATATAATCTTTGTCTGATTCCAAACTAAAAACAAAAAATGTATAGCCAGCTTCATATTCCATATGGATAGCGGTTGACCCTTTACATGTCTTCCGGTGCCTTAAATACATGATATAAAATTCTCTCACCGATAAATGGGGATTAAATTGCTGTTGAAAAGGTTTAGCAGGCACCCATCACTCCATCCTGTGGTAAACAGGTGTACTTGCTATTAAAATGCCTGGAATTGCATGGATTTAAGTTTCTGGTGCCCACAAGTGCGTTGTGATCCAACGGGACCACTTCTAAATACGTGGGTTTTGAGTGTCTCATCTTAATAATTTAAGTGAGGTTTCTGAATAATTTAGCAATGCTTCTGTGATTTTCTGGTAAAAGTGAGTAGTGGAGAACTGACTAATTAATTTGTCCCCCTGCATAACTTCGCACGAATGGTATTTGTGGGTTAGTTAATTAATGCTACTGGAGCATCTGGTGCAATGTCTGAGCCATATGCTGAGATGTAATGTGGTATTGTTCAGATCAAAACGCCTCTTCCTGTCCCCTGGCATAAAAAAATCCGATAGGCCCCAGATCTGTAAGAGCCAAGCTAGGTCTGATTTCCACATAACTGCTCTGCTCCTCGGTTAATTGGGTTAAGGGAACTGCAAAAAGATCAAGTTCTGTTCTTGGGCATTCATGGGATTTGGGACACACGAGAGTCATTTATTCTCAAAAAGTATCTCCAGGTAGTTGAGAGGAAAACTTCTGTGCTGTCCTGCCAAGCTGATATAAAGCAGTTTTTCTGTGGAGTTTGCGTTTTTTTGTTTGTTTTTTTGGTCTTTGAGTGCAGTCTTTTTGCCAGCGGTGGGTGCACCAGACAAGCTGTGGAACTGAGACCTCCTGCTGAGACTCAGCGGGAGTGCAGCTTAGAGTGGAAGTCTTGGGCTACAGCTTTAAGGTGTGGTTTTGCAATTTCAACCCAGACCATATAACATGATCGTGGTATTCGGTTAAACAGCCTACGTAACATAATACCTTACTAGTCGGAAATGATTTTGCTGAGGGAGTTGAGCCAAAACCATGGCTTCTTCAAATTAGCCTTCAAGTCTCAAATGACCTCTTAAAAATCTTTTCACAGCTCTAAAATGAAGTTTCACAATGAGCTTTCCATAGGTAAATCTGTATTTATTTTCTGCCGTTTGGTTTTCTGCAGATGTTTTTAATCCTTCAACACTTTATGAAGACCCTCTGTGTACTCTTCTGCAGAGCCATGGCGAAATTATCTTTCTTATGATAACAAATGCACCATGATTGGCTGTAAAACACAATAACTACAATCCTTACTGTAGGAACACAAATTAAATCCAAGTGAATTGTAGGTTAGTCAAATACATATGACCACATGAATTGATCAATTTTGTTACAATCAAAGGTATCCGTACAGTCCTTAAAGTTTCTTACATCCAGCAAAACATGGTCGGTTTATGTTCTCATCATTATACCGCAAGGTTCCAGAAAGTTGTGACTTACCTGTATTATTTAGTACAAATGGGACATGGTTATTGTCACCTTGCGGATTTCTTGAAGATGTTGATGAATGATTAGTCCATGAATCTCCATGAGAGCCAGTTTCAAAATATTGAGTACTGTTGAAGTCAGGAGGCCGTTGATCTTGTTTGTGACCATCAATGAAGGAGGAATCCGAGGCAAGAAAAGGATTTCCAGCGAAAGGCCCTGAAACTCCATCAGAGGGTATTAGGCTGTCTGGTCCTGGGGAGTTGGTGCTTCACGCTGTGGGTCTAGTCAGTGTTGTGGAATGAGACGGGTTGTATGTGGATGGCGGTGTTGGCTGCATCACCCCATTTGGCCACTATGGGTGCTGTGAAGCAGCGCTAGCGTGACAAATTGGTGTGTTGGGAGGAGAAAGACAGTATGGGGACACTGGTAGAGGCTGTGTTTCCTTGCACGAAAGCCCTGAGATGATTCAACCTTGCGCGGGAGAAAGGCCAAAGACCTCCTGGGCATCTGACACTGTACCAGCAGATGTTGGTGAAGCGGACACCTCAGAAAGAACCGCGAGGTCTATCTCCTCCTCCGCTTCCTGGCGGAAGCTCAGAAAGAACAGGTCTATTCATCATAATGTGGCAGGCAACGAGAAACCACGGTATTGATGGTGAAAGACGATCTAACTGAAGTATGGACCTTTTATATAATTGTGCTTTTTGGGCTTCAGATAGGCTCATTTTCAGACTTTAGTTTTTATTTTCTTCAGTCTTTAATTTTTTCAGGATCAAGCAAATGAATAAAGCGGCATCTTCATCGACCCAGCCTGCCGCGTGGCTTACAACACCCCCCGACCCGATGCCTCCCCCTGCAGGTGGTGAGCCCACAGGGTGATGGCCACATGTAATTTTCTTTGCATGGCCCAGTTACCAAACGCTTGCCGGCGAGCTCCCCTCCCAGGTCTGGTTTCAGGAGGGAGCCCTGGTTTCCCTAATCCGGGCAAGGTGATGCAGTCCCAAAGTATGCCCTTCATCTGGTTGTCATGAATCGCTCCTAGGCTGGCCTCTCCCCCTGGGACCAATTTGCCTTGGGAGACCCTATCAGGGGCTGATGCCCACCACCACATTAAGGTTGCGATTCTCAGAAAATGGTGGATCGCTCCCTTTGGGTTGGGATTGAGTTTCTGCCCCAAGTGAAGTAGTTTAAGTATCTCCGGGCCTTGCTCAGGAGCGAGGGTAGGATGGAGACATTGACAGGCGAATCGGTGCGACATCAGTAGTAAAGCGCGTGTGGTACCGGACCACTGTGAAGAGGGAGCTGAGCCAGAAGGCAAAGTTTTCAGTTTACCACTTGATCTATGTTCCAATCCTCACCTGTGGTCATGAGCTTTCGGTAGTGACCGAAAGAATGAGAATTGAGGATACAAGCAACTTAAAATTAGTGTCCTCCACAGCGTGGCTCATCGCAGCCTTAGAGATAGTATCAGGAGCTCAGACATCTGAAGGGAGCTTGGAGTAGAGCCGCTGCTCCTTCGCATCAAAAGGAGCCAGTTGAGGTGGTTCGGGCATCTGATTACGATGCCTCCTATGTGCCTTCCATTGGAGGTCTTCTGGGAACGTCCAGCTGGTAGGAGACCCCTGGGTAGACCCATAACACGCTGAAGAGATTATATCTCATCTGGCCTGGGAACACCTTGAGGATCCCCCAATAGGAACTGGAAAATGTTGCCGGGGAGAGGGACTTCTGGGCTCCCTTGCTTAACCTGCTGCCACCGTGACCCAGCCTAGGATAAGCAGCAGAAAAATGAATGGATGGTTGGTTTATATACCTCACCAGATTTGTAGGGAGGTGGTTGGGGTAGATGGTGCAAATCACAAGCCTGTCACACTAGAGTCTGGGGTTCTCATCCAGACTCCCATCTGAATTTGGTTTTAGTTAAATGTAAAACAGGTTGTGGCTGAAGTCACTGTGGAATTTTTCCATATTAAACCAAACCAGCATTTTTCCGGAACCTTAACCAAGTGCTGTGAGAGTCTAAATATAACCATAAAAAGTTTAATAATGCTGTCTTCACTACAAGTGGATATTGTGTTGCCAGATCAGAAATTATGGTGTAAAACAAATACATTGTCTGTGAACATTTTACTGATATGTTGAGTGTGACTTGCCAAATACATAACTTAACATTTCCTTATTATTTCCTTATTATTTCGGATTTTAAAGCTGCATTAATCAATATTTTTGTATTGACAGTCAATCAAATGACTACATGCAACGTGAAAGGGGTCACTTTTAGTGACGGACTGACAAAGAATAATCACCAACCCGACAGCTCTTACTTTTTTTAACTTGTTTTAGCTCATTGTTTTGGTTTTACGCCACATTTACTGTATGCATCAGTCAACTGTGTTTTCAGTAGCAACACGCAGCTGTTTTCGGCCGAAACTCTTCTCCTCTAGTCCTAAAACCAGTGGCTCGATGCGACAAGTTTGGACATGTCTGTAGTTGTTTCTGTGGAGCTCTGAGGGAGGGAAAGTCAATAAAATTTCATCTGGGATCCATTGGCCATGACAGGCTGATAATAAATATATTTCTTAGAGGATATAATTTTAAGGGTTTATTTATAGTTTGCAGGTTAAAATCAACCAATGAACATAAAAAACACCAATAAAAAGTAATTTACAGGGAGAGGAAAAAACCAAAAGGCTTATTTAGTACCTCTTAATAATATAAAAGAATATTCTCAGTGTACATGTGTGAGAGAACAAGACATCAAACAAGTTTTTTAAAATAAGTCTGGAGTCCACTAACATTTATTCATCTCACTAAAACCAAAACCAGTTTTTGAAGTGACTGTCAATAGAACTTTTTGTCTTACTTCCACTCCCCTGTCTCTACCAATATCTTTGTATTATTATTAAAAAAAGATTTTAAAAAAAGTGAGTCTTTAAGTTTGAAACCTTTTGAAAATACGGATGTTTTCAAGTGCTGTAGAAGTAATACTTACGGGCCCCATGCACTTCCAGCAAGGCTGGTATGTGCCTGACTTTAATTTTATCTTAACATGACAACATAAAATGTTCAACATCTCCTCAAGGTAAAAGAAAGGCATCCATTTCTACTTTTCAGTCTCAGTGTATACCTCTATCCATCTTGCCCTCCATCCCTCAATCCTTCAGTCTATGATCTCTGTAGTTAGAGCAGATCAGAGCTAAGTGAGGCTATCAGGTTTCTTCTCCTTTGACGACTGTTTACAGGAGAGACGGAGCGGAACAGCCCTTTAACAATGCAGAGTGAATCCTCCTGCTCTGCTCTGCAGCATTCCCCACATTTCTACCACGGTTTGCTACAGTTCCTGTGGCAAGAAGAAAGACACAAGGGAAAGAGGGAAAGAATGATGAACATTTGGTTGCAAACAACTCACGAAAAGAGGGGGAGAGAGAGAGGATGAAAATAAGGACCATTTACATCACGAAACCTTTGTAAATCACAGCAAACAACTTAAGCATTTTTCGAAATTCCAGGTTAACTGAAATATTGTTAAACATTAGGTTTTTATTAGCCGAATCTGCTGATAACTTGAAATAAACCATCTTCACAAGCTACCCAGCAGCATATAAAGTAATTAAAATTAGCCCCACTTTTACCAGCTGCAACGTGAAAGTGATTGACCATCAATAATTACAATAGAATAATAAAATATACATTATTATGAAATGGGCTGTTCTGGATAACAGGTACTTTTATTTTTGTTACTTTAAATATATTTTTATGCTAATACTTATGTACTTTTCAAATTTTGAGTTCATTACTTTTACTTGTAACAGAGTACATTTCCAAAAAAAAGCTTTATTCAAACACGATGGCAGAAAAAAGGACCATTACTTTGTGCAATTCTACTCCGAACAGAAAAAGCAGGAAAAAACATATGGATATCTTTTCTTGTTATTGATTAAGCCATAATTTAAAATTCTAATATTTATCAGTTTTTCCAAACAAGCCAAGTGAAGATCCTGCCTCAATGAACCACACAGGCCTTTTGGGAGAATGAGATGGTTGGGGATGGAATAGAAGCAGAGACAGGTACCGACATCATCTCTGCCAGGCAGATTGCTTTGCCCCTCTTTACCATATTCTAATTAAATCTAGATCACTGTATACCATTCTCCAAACCTTGCTGTTATTTTTTCAGACTTTCAGATTAATCTGCATATACTCTCAGTGGTTGTCCAGCTTTAATCCAAAAATAACAGTATCGGCCTCAAAAATACAATATCACTCCAGCACTGGAGTTCATATGTTTTGATAGTTTGCGCGTTGGAATGCCATTATGGAGAAAGACCAAGCCAAGCGTCAGTGACATCCACATTCACTTTCTTAGTCTCAAAATGGCAGACGACAGCACCAAACACTTTCGGCCAAGACTTTCATCAACAAACCCGGTGACAGCCTACATTAAAAAATCATTAAAATAGTTGATCTGCCTGACAGAACCAACAACGAACCATCCAAATGTGTGCTGTGTTGAGGTGGAGGTACAGAGTTGGGTGGAAACACAGCTGTGATTCTTGTTATCCAGGCTTTCACTGCCAGAACTGTCAGCTGTGGGGTAAAACAAATCCTGGATCTGAACGCACAGTGATTGACTTTTATTGAGGTTTGTTTACCTCCTACATACTTGATTTCAATTCATTTCGACTGGAGGAGAAGTGGAAACTCTAACAGTGTGGATAGATTCACAAGTGGTAAAAGGTCCTTATGCTCTACATTAGTTTAATTTCACAAAGTTTAAAATGTACTGATTGAAGGATATATATGATAAAAGGTAGAGGTACTGTGGGGGTTGTGTTTTATCACTGTCCTGGGGCATCAAAATCTTCAGAAATGCTCCTTTTCTATGACTCTTAACATCACACTGCTTTCTACCTTTGCACTTAAGACATGTGTAATCTGAGCTGTTTGAACAAATAATTGCTGTAATGCTGTCGTTTTTCTGGTGAGGGCTGGCTTACATCGGATCACCATCACCGATCACGTCATCACTGAAGGCCTCTGCAAGACCTTTGTGTGTATTTATAGAGAAAGAGAATACATGAAAATTCATCTAAGTCTTCTTGCTCAATTCAGGGTAACAAACCATACGACCCAGCATCTAATGAAATAGCGCCTGTAGAGGGAGCAGCCGTACTGCACCTTGGTCGTCATGGCTACAATAATAAACATGTGGTTAAGGTTGTGGAACGGTCATGGTTTGGTTATTTTCAGGCACAAAAACTGCTTGGTTAGGTTTAGGGAAAGATTGCGGTTTGGGTTAAAATAAGTGCTTCCTTAAGGTTAGGGGGACCTTCGTCGTCATGTTTACAATGATACACATGTGGTTAAGGTTTTCACTCGGGAAACAAACAGCGATCTCCTAGATGAAAGTCCTGCGTTTCCTCAACCTACCCATCCACCCAAATCTCCCTCCCTCCTAACGTGGAATTTGTTGCTCTTTGTCAATTCCTCCTTTGCTCCCATCATAATTGCTTCCACCTTTAGAGGTCACCTAACAGTGATTTCAATTTCATTTATCATTTACTCAATGGTTATACATATGGTGAAGTGTATATATAGAGCCAAACAAACCTTGAAAGATCAGGTTAATCTGATATATACCAGATGTTATACATAATGTAATAAATAAAAGTCCAGGTGAGTCCTCTCTCCTGACACAGGGGAGAATCAGGTCTGTTTGACCAGCAGGTTGTAAAGGGGAAGCAAGATGTTCTCCCTGATGCCCACTTTGTGCAGCAGCCTCCTCATCAAAACCAACTCCAATACAATAATTATACATATTGGAATTATACACAAAATATATACAAAAATATAGAAAGTATATAAAAGAGGTAAAGTAAAAAAATATATTAAAAAGTATTTTAAAAATCCACATGCAGTGACTATACTGAAAAAATATACGTGCATATATAATGTAAAAAAATCTGAAATACTACAGGCATTACCAGATCCAAGCGTGTCCTGGTGTTCTGATCAGGGGCCATTGTCTACAGTCCTTTCTGTGTGTGCCAGGTGTAGAAGCAGTCCCTCTGTGCCACGAAACACAAGGGCACGTCACATGGCACACAGGCAACTGGTGTCTTCCCGTGGCAGAGCACACAGCTCCTTCTGACTGCAGTGCCTTCATCCTGTTTAGGAGCGTTTAGTCCCTCTGCGAAGTAGCGCAGCTTATGTGAAGCTGCTGGGCCTTGGGGTGTTGCGTTTTTCCTCGAGCTTGAAGGCGTTCACCACAGCAATGTCCACAGAGTGCTAGAAAAAAAGTCCGGTACCCACTTCTTGGTCTTCGGGATGACACTGTAATACCTAATGAGAGCATCATACAGTTCAACCTGCCCATCTTCTGGTTATAGTCCTTATTATGCAGCTGGAATAGAGACATCAGACGGCACCCACTTCCCAGATGTCTTCACTCCTCTTCACCGCTGAAGGCTTTTTGGATGGCGGAACACATGACAACCTTTCGTGCGTCCTTCCAATTCACAACAAGTAGTTCGCTGTCCCTGATCCACCTTATGGCACCCCAACGAGTGCCCCTGGTGAAATCGTTTGCCTGGGACGTAGGCAAACCAGCTCTGTTTTGACGAATAGTACCACAGGCCCCAATCTTTGCCAGCGGGTCCTGGAAAAGGTGGGAACTAGTGCAAAAGCTATCAGTATAAAGATGATAACCTATGCCCAGGCAATCAAAGTCCACGAGGGACATGACTGAGTCATAACTCAGTCCCTTTCCGGAGCCAGATGACTTGCCCTCATACACGTAAAAGTTCAATGTGTAGCCAGAACTGGAATTAGCCGGAACAAACAGCTTGTTTCCCCACTTCGCGGGCTTGTTCCGGAGGTATTGCTTGATTGCGATCCTCGCGTCTGATGCTACCATTTTCTCATCGATTGAAATGTGCTGGCCGGCTTGAAATTGTGTCTCGCAGGCTTCAACCATGTGACTGTAGAGGGGGTTTGTCTTGCTAAGAAGGTCGTGTCCTGGTGTCCCCTCTCCTGGCATTGTTACCTCATCCGCTGTGATGTCACTGACTGGGAGGAGCCCGGGATTGAACCGCCGACCTTCTGGTTTTTGGACAACCCGCTCTACCACAGCCACCCCTAAGTATAATTTTATTTTATTCTATTTCCTGCTTGTGTTTTTTTTTTTCACACTATATGCATTGGTGTTTGCCAACAAAGTCCCGAGCACAGCATCAGTAAAATATAAAAAAACAGTCTGAAGAAATCCAGTGGACTGTGAGCTACCCTGGTCGCCTGCTGCAGTCCAGGCTGTCTGACTGGCATGAAGACCAGTGGAGCAGGCTCAGATCACCAGTTTGCCACTGCTGGCCTCTGTGGAGGGGGCATGAGGAGAACCTGACGCTCTGGTTGATCTTCCTCTTCTTCCACTACCCCGAGCACCTCTCGCAGCACGTGACCAGCCAGCAGTGGGTGTGCTGGAGGCAGCGTCCCCTGGTCCAGTGGGTGTAGTATAGACGGCCCAGTAGTGGAGGCGGTGCTGGTGGCTGAGCAAGAGGAGCGTCGTTGGTGTCAGGCTCCCAGTCCGAAGAATCACTGTCTTCATTGCCAAAGCAAGTGTGAAATAAAAAAAGCAGGAAAAATGTACATAAACAAAAGCAACAAAAAAAAACAAGCAAAAAAAAGAAACTTTTCCTGTGTATGACGTCACAGTAAATATAGCGCAAGCAAAACTCAAACTTAAAATCATGAAATCACAAACTCACGACAAAAACCAACAGATTATTTTAGATATTCACCAGTTTAAAATATCATTGACGACATCAGCGAACATCTCCTCTCTCTCCGAATCATATTCGCTGTCCTCACCGTCGTCAAACGAAGAGATTACCACATGCAGAGCCTCATCTGTAGTAACTCCGTCTTCAGCTTCGTCTTCTTTACAGCCTTAAGCATTGCTAAATATGGATAAAATATTGCTTTCGGCAAAAATCCTGCTCTTTGTTCTCTCCTGTGTGAGGCAATCACCCTTTTATGCAGGTAAGTAGCTTTGGCTCAAAATTGCCCAACTGCCCTTGCTTACTATTATTGGAGAGGGCAAATAAATGTCTTCAAACGAGAATGATTTGACATAGCCAATAACAGCGCTCTTCATGACTGAATCCGTTTCATTTTTATCTGACAAAGTTGCCCGACATTCTGCAACGGCCTGCGCATGGCAATATTCACAACTTGGAATACTTTTATGAAAAACCCTGTTAAATCTTTTGATCGTGGACCCTTAACATACTAAAGGAACACAAATAATCAAGGAAGGGACAGACAATCCGCCATCGTTTTGCCGTCTTGCTGGTTTACGATGCCGGTAAATCTGAATGGATTGTACTTTTGTGCTCAGGGTTTCTGCAAAATGAACGGAACGGTTGATTCGTGGAGGATCTAACCGATCTAACAATATGTCGCATGTCAATATCGACAAAAGTTTAAGCATTTATATCTCTGTGCGTGTTGCTACGCTGCTTTGCACGAGCTTTAACTGGTCTCCGGCAACCGGGTGGGCGCTAAGAGGTCCTTTAAGAACTCATGTCAATCAAGCCATGTGTCCAGTAATGTGACATCATTTCTTTGGATTTTCTGGGAGTTTGAGGGTTTTTCGTTTGTTTTTGTTTGTGCATTTGTAATTTTGAGCTTTTCATTTTGAGCACTCTTTTATTTTTGTCTATAGTGTCTTTTACTAATCTCCAAGTTGTTGTTCCTTTGTTACAAAACAAACCAAAGACATAAGCCCATCGGTTTTGGTGCAACAGTGCATTTTACTAAATACATATTAAATGTTAAGAAGAGCAAATTTAAGAGCTATCCTGAATTCCTTAATGAATCCTAGACAGTAGTAAAACAGACCAGCACTGAAAGTATTTTCTCCCAAGTCTTTTCCAAGTTCATCTCAACATAAAAGCAGCCAGCCAGTCGTCTCCCAGCTCAGCTGTCTGTATATTTCTCAGAGGCAGTGGAAGCTTGGCCTCTGCCGCGCCTGAACCTCTGCCAACATTACTTTGACAAGTCTTATCTGGGACGATAGATGGATCCCATCGATTGTTATGATTTTATTTTTAAGAAGACAGACGCCTGGTCTGCAGCACTGCCATGACTGCCAGGTTATTTTCTGAGCTGAGGGAATATAACAAAGATACAAACCAAATTGTTGAGTCCGTTGCTGCTCTAAGGAATGTTTGTGTGTGTGTGTGTGTGTGTGTGTGTGTGTGTGTGTGTGTGTGTGTGTGTGTGTGTGTGTGTGTGTGAGGAGGATCTAGAGAGTCTTCTACAATAGTAGGATTAAGTATCACCTCTTTCAAATGTCAACAGCGCCTCACACATAGTTGAACAGAGAGCTCTCCGCGTCTCAGGCTGGACCTCCGGACTACTGGGAGGTAACACTAAACAAACACAGACTTACCTGGACAGGTAACCTGAGAGGAGATCCACCTTGACCCCCCTCCCACCATAACCCTCCACCTTCACCGCCACCCCATTTCCTGCCTGAGTCCCAAAAGCATTAGCAAGCACCGCTGGGCCTCAGGGTGTGTGTACGTGTTCTTAATGGAGCCGAGGACCAAACAGAGAATAGGATGAGAGGCAAAGGAGGGAAAGAGGAGGGAATGAAGAGTGATTGGGGAAGTGTGAAGACGAGCAAATCTGGTTGGACAGGTGATCTATGGCCGCAGTGAAAAGAGGAAAAAAAAAAAGCTGGGTAAAAGAAGGAGTTTCAAAGGATTTTGGATGGGGGGCAGTAGTAGCCTAAAGGTTACAGATCAGTGGATCAGTGGTTTAAATCCGGCAAATCCCACGAACCGCAAAGAATGTTTGAGTTAGGAATTAAAAACCTTCAACCTTTAAAGAAATTACAGCTGTGGAAATTCTAGATTTTTAAGGTGCATTAGTCTAGGTTTTAATGTAAAACTATAGACATCAATCGAAATAAAGATTATGAGATCTCCACCTATTGAAACGCAGTAAATTTCAACGTAAAAAGTGCTGAAATGAGTCCATTTAAACGCTGTTGAATAATCCCCAGATTCATCTTGTCCACCTAAGATTTGTTTCAGCTGGAGTCTATCCCATCGGTCCATTCCTCTGAGTCCCAGCTCGGCCACTCGGCAAGAGGCGGGGTTCGTCCTGCACAGATGGCCACAGTAGCACACATTTAGACACATACTCACATTTACAACTTTGGGCACCAGTGTCTTTGGCCAAGAAATGATTTCCATTTTTGAGTCGCAAATCTTGATAGGCGGCGAACGCAAGTGGGCCTCACTACAAAATTATGTTTTACACACAGCTAAACTGAAACAGGAAATCCATTTTGTAGTTAATGTAATCGCTGGCTGGATTACATTCAGAGGCAACTTTTTTTTTTATTCATCAAGCACTACATTTGACAGCTGACTCACCAGGAAGTTGTTGGGGTGGATGGCTGGCATACAAAGCGTGCGACTGTCACACCAGAGACACGGGTTCGCATCCAGGGTCCCATCTGTGGTTATATTTAGGCAACAAAAGCACTTTGGTTGAGGCTCAGGAGCAGATCATGGTTTCGGTTAAGTGTAAATAAACACGTTGTGTCTGAGGCCGATGTGAACTTGTTTCTGGGTTAAACCAGACCACGATCTTTCCCTGACCTTAACCAAGTGCTGGGAGTGTCTGCACATAACCATAAAAAAAGAGGAATAATGCTGTTGCAGTTTAGTTGCATATAAACGTAACGCCTCGGACATAGTTTTCAAATTTGGCTTCAAATGTGAACTGATTATGTGAAAGCATCCACACTGGGTAATGATCAGGCCTCAGTTTATAACAATGGACAAAATCACAACTTATTTCACATCTGAGCAAAGCAGCCTTACAAATTCTCTATATATCTATTTTATCAAGCACACTTGCCCATCCCTTCCTGGTCTCCTACAGCATATAGTCATATGCAACTATTTTTCAGAGACATTTACATTTAGTTGAGAAATTCAGTAAAGCTTCCAGTACTTTTGTTGATCTGTTGAAGAACGACATTATCTGGTTTTCTATACATTCCCCTCTATAATTTATTTTGGTAATGCACTCAAACAAAAAGGTGTCTCCAGGAGCAATTAGTGCTCTTTTGAGACACTTTTGATGAGGGGGGTCACCGTTAGTATCAACAGTCCTGAAAGTGAGACAGAGGTCCGCCTTGACAAGTGGGGTCAGAGGACAATGGTACAGTAAGAGTGAGTAAGTAGCAGCTCGGTATAAAAGACACTAAAAACAGTGAAGCTGGGGAACTTTTGACATCAATCCTGGTCTCTGTTGCAGCATGTTAATGTCAGACAACCAGCATGCATAAAAATTGCTCGATTGTAACACCGTGTCCACATTTTCTTGTTTTCCTCTGAATAGCACTGGAGTGTTGTCTGTGTGTGTGTGTGTGTGTGTGTGTGTGTGTGTGTGTGTGTGTGTGTGTGTGTGTGTCTATAATATCTATTGACCCAACAAAAAAAATGCTTTAGTATATGACGTACAGGCATGTTGTGGGTAGTGTAACTATTTTTCCCCAGCTACCGTACCAGTCCTAGCAGCGGTGAAAGAAGTACTCAAATACTGAAAACTGGAAAATGTGCTCAGTTGAGCGCAGACCTGTAGCAGTGTCAAAGAACATACACCAGACATCAAAGGAAAAAATTCAACTTCATAGTAACTGACCCACATCTTCCCCAAAAATTTAACGGGTTCTTCCCTGGCCCGTGACCCATCCCGGAGGTAACAAACATTTCAATTAAAAGTCCTGCATTTAGAGTTTTACCTGATTAAATGTAAGCAAGCAGTTAGCAGTAAACGGTAATCAAGTATCTGTTTGATACTGTTGAAGTTGAAGCTGGTAGTTGGTTACATGCTCAAGTTCAAGTAAACTTAGCTCTCTAATAACCCCTTAAAGAAGCGATAATCAATATTTTTATATTAACAATGGCTGAAATGACTGTGTCTATTATGAAATGTGTCACTCACAGTGATGAGCCAGCAGGCAAATTATCACCAGACTCTACAGTTCCCCTCAGCTCTACGGTGCATTTTGGCATCTTTCAGCTCAGCGTTTCGGTTTTTGCATCCCACAACTTTAATGCCTTTTTTTTTACTGTTTTCAACTAAAAAGCTCTAAAACCCCACTGCGCCCTACCTGCTCAGCACCAGACAGCAGACAGACACAGTCAGAGACCAGCTGGTGAACGTAGTGGAGCATTTAGCAGCTAAAGAGCTGGATATTTTCCTCAGGAGTTGGTAGAGACCAAAAACAGAGCTAAAAAGAGAATGAATGTTGGACTTACATTCACCAGGTGGCCAAACACCTGATGCATCTGCTGGCTGTATAAATAAGCAACTTTTTGGTAACAAGTTTGCAATGTCGGCTAAAAAGTTTATGTCATTATTGTGTTTACAGCTTGTTTCTGCTGCCCCCAAGTGGTCAAAAAATGGGTTATAATTAACAATACTTTAAATTAAATAACAGAATACATTGTTCGTCCATGCCCTCTGGGAAGGACACATACTGTAGACGCATTTTCTGATCTGACGCCCCTATCAGATGGACAACATCATTAGGTCTGTGCCTTCCAGAATCGCTGAAAATCACCAGTGAAACATAAATCTGTTTTATAATGTGACAACACTATGGTTAAGGTTCGGATGGGTTTGGTTTGGGCACAAAAACGACTCGGTCAGGCTCAGGCTTAGGGAAAACATTGTGGTTACGTTAAAATAAGTACTTTGATATGGTTAAGGGGACCTTCGTCATCGTGGTCACAATAATAAACACATGGTTAAGGTTTGGGAATGATAATGGTCATACTTGGAAAAAACAGCGTGGACTGTTGTTTTGAAACAAGAAACATGTAAACGTGGAAAAGTGTCAGTCTAATGTGTTGTTTTTCACGGCGACTGCAAAGTTAGCATTTTGGAGAAGAAACGTGTACTGGACAAGAGCCATTTTTTAATCTCATGTAGAATGTAAAATATTGATTATCTTGGTAAAACTTATTATGAAGATCTTAAGTAACCAGTAGAGTAGCAGCTGTCCAGTGAGAGAGAGGAGTAAAAACTGCACAATTGTTTTTTCTAAAACTGTTGCGGACAAGTTTTATAAAATTATCATTTGAGACATTTTGCCACTCATTTGCCACGTGAGTCTGAGCAGAGTACACCAACCACATTCTGCGTCCATCAACCCAAACCTGAAGCCCGAAGCCGCGCGTTGAGCTTCCAGCCTCTGAGTCTCCGCCTGCGGACTGTGGGAGAACAGGTGGGCATAGCTTCTGTCAAACAGAGAGAGATTGATGGAGTGGGTTAGAGCGCTGGCCGGGGGTATTCTCTTACAGTAATGGCAGAGACAGCTGGACTCAGTACATTGGACTCTGTGTGTGCATGCGTGCATATGTGCATACTTGTGCAGCTCTGTGTATGTGCTCGTCTATATGGAGATGCATTGTGTTCTTCCTGTGACAACGGAAGATATGAAGCCATGAGGAGATGGTGAGGCAGCTGAGTGAACTGAAGGATACTGTATATCAGTTTATTATATGGAAAAGTCAGGAAAACCTACAATGTTTTAGTGTGTTTTTTTTTATAAACCTTTATTCTTGTAATTGCGCAGTTTTTTGGGGGCAAAATTCCTCTTTTTAAAAAAAAAATATATATATTTCATTATGGCAGATTCCAAAGGGGGGGGGGGGCATTAAATGCACACAAATATTTCACCTACTGTGTTTACTAAACCACGCAACGGTGGTACATTTATAGATTTTTGAGATTTAATGAATGTCTTCATTTTTTCTCTCTCTGCGGTCTCAACAGGAGGTGAAACTTGATGACTTTGGCGACCTCTAGAGCCCTGAGGTGGTACCGTTTTAAATCAGTTGCCTCCATGCCACCAACATACTGTTTGTACATCTGACATTTGTAAATAAATGACTGCCTAAAGCAGTAAATTGATAAACTAATCAATCAATACACAAAGAAACTTGTTATTATTATATTTACATGATAAAGTTGAGATAATATGTGACCTTGCTGTACAATGATATGGTCTCTAATGAAACTGGTGCTCAAAATCTTTTTTTTAAATTTTTTTTTACCTTTTTTTGTTGTTGTTTTAATCTTTGATTTTTTTAAATATTGTAAATAAATACAGGGAAATCAAGGTAAATGAGAAAGAGATGTTATATTTGAGGCCTTATCTTTTTGGGCTCCATAGAAAACAACAAAGTCCAGATGAAAATTTGATCATAAAAATGATGTATTAAGCGCAAACATAATGATGTTTCTCAATTCATTATTTATTCTAATCATTATTATTTTCTCTGCATTTTTTATTTTATTTTTTTCATTTCTAGGAATGGAAACATATTCTGGAGACTGTCCTCCGAAGAAGAAAGCGCTAATCTGTAGTTTTCTGCGAGCGCTCCAAAACAACGTTTGTTTATGTTCAAGTGAAAAAGCCACTCAGGTGCTGCGTCGTTCTAGAGGATACGGACAAATGCCGTATTTTGTCATTTACTTTAAAGTCCTCACAACAAGAGGACTCTGTTTACTCTTCTTGGTGAATCTTATCCACTCAAAACAGCGCAGACATTTCTGTTTTCCACACAGACATGGAAATTTTGCCAAATCCTAAAATCCCACTTTTTTTTTTTTTGTTGTTGTTTTAATCTTTGATTTTTTTAAATATTGTAAATAAATACAGGGAAATCAAGGTAAATGAGAAAGAGATGTTATATTTGAGGCCTTATCTTTTTGGGCTCCATAGAAAACAACAAAGTCCAGATGAAAATTTGATCATAAAAATGATGTATTAAGCGCAAACATAATGATGTTTCTCAATTCATTATTTATTCTAATCATTATTATTTTCTCTGCATTTTTTATTTTATTTTTTTCATTTCTAGGAATGGAAACATATTCTGGAGACTGTCCTCCGAAGAAGAAAGCGCTAATCTGTAGTTTTCTGCGAGCGCTCCAAAACAACGTTTGTTTATGTTCAAGTGAAAAAGCCACTCAGGTGCTGCGTCGTTCTAGAGGATACGGACAAATGCCGTATTTTGTCATTTACTTTAAAGTCCTCACAACAAGAGGACTCTGTTTACTCTTCTTGGTGAATCTTATCCACTCAAAACAGCGCAGACATTTCTGTTTTCCACACAGACATGGAAATTTTGCCAAATCCTAAAATCCCACTTTTTTTTTTTTTTTGTTGTTGTAGGGAAAAAAATCAACGGGATGTTTGCTGCTGTTTCCTCCTCTGGATTTGACTCTTTTCAAAAAGTGTGTTTTGAAGTGTAGAAATATAAAACCTTGGCGAACATCAGTTTAAACTGATCTGCTCCCTTTTGAAAATCCAGGGATTTCTAAGTAAAAACTGAAAATTATGAGCTTCGGCTTCAATTTTTGTCAAATTTAGCCTGTTTTCTCCCTTTGCAACAGTTTCTCAAACCATTTGAAGCCGTGAAACAGAAAAATACCTTGTTTCTCTGGCACGATGGTCAACACTGACCACCTCCGACGTGGACAAAGAGGTTTCGGTGACCAGCGCTCAACCGACGAGGAAATATTTTCATTTTCAGTCAAGAGGACGAATGGGCCTGACACAATGAAGCTAACCTGTTTAGCATTTTTACCCATTCACACCACTTTTTAACCAGCAGACGAAGCAGTGAAACCGGACGTGGGGTGTGCAGGGTCGAAAGCAACTCTGTTTTTTGACGTCCATGTGCAACAGTTGTAAAACCCGCGGGTACACGAAGCATAAAATACCTGTACTGTGTGTAGTTTGAGAAGAGTATGTTTAATCACACATCCTTCAAAACCTCAGCGCTATACAATGGTCCAGTCAAGGGCAAGTCACTTAAGCAATTCTTTAATCAAAGGAAAAATGCACTCAATTTAAGGAACAATGTTTTTGTTTTGTTTGTTTGTTTTTTTTAAGTGATGCACAGTTTCTGACTGTCACCTCCATTACCTTCCACCATCGTTCTGTGTCCATCCGCCGGGACCTTCTGTCCAATGTGGCTGTAATTGAAAACACACAAAGGGATGACATTTTGAAGGAGCAGCGAATGAGCTTTTTCTTGTCCATAATACAAAATGACCATGATATGTTTCTGCGGCTTGATCAGGTTGTTAGTCAGAAGAAAAACTCAAATTGATTGCTTGGCCAGGTGGTGAGAGTTCTTGTTCTCGGACTAGCAGTTAATAATGTGTTATTATCGTCGTTTTTGTTGCGTTATCTTTGATCGGCCTTGTTTACTGTGGCAGAGAGAGAGAGAGAGAGAGAGAGCGCATCACACTGCAGCTGAGGAAGGCACAGGCAAATGAGGATGAATAAAGCCCATAAAAAGCTGCAGGCAAGCGAAACAAAATACCGTGCGCGCGTCGATTTCATACACAGCGCAAAGGCGAGGTGCAACTACAGAAATGCTGCCGCTCTCACCCAGCGCCCCGGAAACTGTTCGTCAGTTTAGTATCCTGGAAACCGCACGACCCTTAAGCACCCCCCCACACACACCAACGCTCCCCTCCAACTCAATACAAAGTACTGGTACCAAATGATAAGATTTCAAACAGCGCATGAACGATTAATACCGAGAGACCCTACCAGAGAGTGGTCGACTAACATGGAGACACGAAATGTCAGAAAGCAGAGTTTAAAGATAAAAACAAATTGACAAGTTCATATTAATACATACAGTAGATATCGACCCCTTTTTTTATATTAAGATCCTAGTAGAATGAATTCATGATATATTTTACAGGTTCAAAGGGAGATTGTATTGAAACCAACTGTCCTATAGTATCATGTCCCTCTTTCCATCCTACATTCCAGTGGACAATGAAAGTGTTTCCTTGAGATCACTACAATTAGTACAAGTGCCAGGGATCTTGGGGTCAGATTTGTGAATCGTGACGGAGGGAACGTGCGTGGGCATCGGCCCAGTTATACTGAATTAACTCCAGGCAAGTATCTATTGAACGTGTCTGTGTATCCTCACATATTTTCTTCCAATAGTCTGTTGTTAAGGCCTCATTAAGCTCTTGCCTCAATGCTTGTAAAGAAACTTTAGACCCTTTTAACTAGTAAATGGAAAATTGTTTTCTCGTTAAAGGGAGAATGTGTATCTTATTATGCTTGTTTTGTATTACGCAGTGTTTTGTCTGTTCTTCTTAAGTTGCAGTGAAAAGAGCTCTCCCTTCCATTGTCCATTTCTACGGGACATCGTCCTGTGTTGAAGTGACTCGCTCACAGCTGTCTTTGGGCGGCGAGAGGCTGAACGGAAAGGTTATGGGGCTGACATCAGAGGGGTACAGTTAGAAAGAAACCATAGCGGCTGATTACGTTGTTCCCCGGGAACCCGTCGGGCTTCGACTCTAGCGTGGGAAGGGGCGGGTTCGAGAACTGGGTTGGATTCAAATGAAAATCTTAAGCGCTGGAAAATTTAAGGTGAAAAGAAAATCGTCCGCTTCAAAGATCAGAAATATTAACCACAGAATATTACACAAGTATCTTAATATAACATTGAAAACTCAAGGAAAACCTGATCACGGATACCATGAATGTTCCCAAAGTGAGGAATAAACCTCCATGCTCATTACGCCGGCAGTTATTTGAAAATGTGCATATTATGACACACGTTGTTGCTCATGACGGGCTTTATAAAAAATAGCTGTATAACAGTTACAGAAATCTTCACTTTGCACTGGAAGCGGAGCATATATGTATAATTACCTTGATCATAACCTCAAGTTCAGTTCAATTTTGCCAACCTTGGTAAACACAGAGACGTGAAACCTGATTTTGGAGTTTTCTTTTTCTTTTTTTTTTAAATTTCAATTACAGTTAGGACTTACAGAGGACATTTGGTGGCCTTGATATCAACAGTTTCTTGTTATAATTTCAGGGTTGTTTTTTATTTTATTTTTTTATATCAAGCTTTCATTCTGTTTTTAACTTTTAACAGCCATTATTTCCTCGCTTTCCGATGTGTTTTGCAAATATAAACCTATTTACATGTCCTGCCAATAAAACACATTGAAACTTAATCCTACTGTCATTTCTGCATCTCTGCCAGTGAAGGACAGGACAGAGGAGGTGAAGAACGAACAAAGGGCTTTAAAGACATTCTTAATGAACAACACTCAGAGAACAGGATTTATATGCGGTCACCAGTTAATCCAGTCCGTCTGCGGTCTGTATTACCGCAACTAATAATACACTGAGTGGATGTTGAGTTTTTGCTTGACCTTTCTCTCAAAGTGGGACCGGCTGTGTAGAGTCCAAATCTGCCACTGGGGCAACATAATTACACAAACCAGCACAGAAGCAAGAAAAAGTAAAGGGGAAACACAAAAGACAGTTAAACCCATTAGGAAGACGTCCAGCTGTAACACACTGTGTACAACAGCAATTGAGGAATTGTTTTTTTGTTTTTTGTTTTTTTTGGTCACACAAAGAAAAATGACACGAAACCCTGAGCGATGCAGCCACAGAAAGCAGCCATTCTTCCCTTTTTTAAGGAGAAAAGGGACATTTCTAAATTGAGGTCTGACAGTGGGATATCGATTGAGCAGCGAACCTTGAACGCCACAGAGCCTACACCTCTCACTCGCCATCTCTGTGTGAAGTATTGTTGTGGTCCCACTTTATGGAGGAGACTGACCTTCAACTTGCAAGAGCACAATGTAGAACAAAACCGATACACTTAGTCTCTCAGTGAAACAGTAAGATGTGTTATTATAGCTGGAAGAAGGAGCCTCACTGAAAAAAATGGACAATAATTTCACAAAACATCCATCTGCTGTTGTTCAGAAAAGGGACAAGGAAATGTTACGTAAAATTAATACTTAAAAATGTTATTTAAGCTTAAGAGTCCATTAAAAGTCCATTCGAAGGACTTTGCATTCAGTAAAAAGATTGAATCTGAGTTTAAAGACCCTTTTGAACCAAATCTAAATTTGCAGACCATTTCAAACGAGGTGGACAAGGTCGGGCCACAGATTCAAGGAAGTGGATTCGATTATACAATTACAATTACTGTCAGTCCCAAAAAAAAAAAAAAAAAAAAAAATTGGTAGCATCAGCTTTGCTATGTAATGATATCTCTGTCTATCATATGCATGTCCCCCAAAAATACAGCCAGTTGGGCAGGACATATTCTGCTTTGGCCAAATTAAAGCTGCACTGATAACTGGGTTTATTAAAAAAAAAATAATAGATAACAAGGGATCAAATGACTATTTGATAATGTGACGCCTTTGTAATATGAAAGGTGTCGCTTGTAGAAAGTTCCCCGCCGCTCTACAGAACTCTTTATGGCAACTTTCAGCACATCGCAGATTCCAAACGCAAAACGAATGCAACTATGTTAACATTCAGCATTTCTTAACACAATGCCTGTATATCCTTCAGGTCTGACAGATGTGTTGAATGCATCTCCTTCCCCATACAACATCTGCAGAGGGGTGGCCCATAAAACCAGAACGTCACACTGACCCCCGCCCCTCTGCCTTTCTACTATCTGCTATCCAATAAAGTCTATACATATGTATATATATATATATACTCTCTTCTGTTCTGAGCGCTCACTTAAAGATGTTTAAATCATAATTTGAAGCATTTCACTTCCATATTTCCATCTATTTCCGACTGAGGAGGATGGAGCACTGATAGAAGGGGCAGCTGGACACCACAGGTCCCGCCAGCCGCAGTGTTTGTGACAGTGGAGATTTACCGCAACTGACCAAACTGCCAAACAACACTGAAAGCTCGTTGGGAAGTTTACAGGCGGAGGTACCTGGCCGGTGCCTCATATACAGCACCCTGTAAGCCCTCGATTAAAGCTTTGTGATGCCCCATTTTACCTTCATCAAGGACTGTACTGTAATTGCTTTTAACATGTTATAAATAAAATAGGCACCTGCCGAGCCCCGTCATACACACATAACTGCTGTGTTTTTCTTTTTGTGTGATTTTTTTTTGTTTTGTTGGTTTGTTTTCATCAAATCCTGATTTTCCTTCTGAATATATAGATTCTTCTGACCTTTTGAAGCGGAAGGAACAAATGTAAGTAGAAAAACGTGATTTTTCTTGCACAGCGGTTACATAGAAAACGGCAGAGGAGCCCCTGAATCCCTTTGAACCATCTGCCCCATCAGAATTACTCGCATCCTATCACGCTGTGTGACAGCAATTCATTACTGTGGCCCCACTGAACACGCATCATCCACCAACACTGAACGGTTCATTGTAATTGCGGAGATCATCATCAGAAGCTCCTCTATACTTCCCATCTTTGACGCTGCCTAATCAACTTCAGCAGTGCGTCCATTTTTCTTCACTTTCTTTTCACGTGCAGCAACAAAGAGGCGTCTCTTGTCAGTGTTACCCACCTCCCTCCCACAGTAAACTCGGGTGAGGATGGAGAGGTGATGGAATATTTTTTTTTTTTTTTTTTTTTTTTTTTGAGGGTGCGCCTCCTTAAGGGTGGTGATCAATAGCACCCTCCGCAGGCCATGGCCAGGTATTACATAGACTCTCGTTTGTTCAGATTTAGTTCAAGGGAGTCAGTATGAGAGCGCTGTGGTTAATTCACGGTTGAAGGCAAAAACATGACAGGTGATCAAACACAAACACAGGTGGGAGATCACGGATACAGTGAGACGGGTTTTACTTTACAGAGAGTCAAACAGACGCAGTGGTGGAAGACGTACTCAGATCCCCTAAAAGTAGAAACACTATAGTCTAAAAACACTCCATTACAAGTAAAAGTCCTGCATTCAAAATGTTACTGAGGGAAAAGTACAAGGGTCAGCAAAATGTACTCAATGTATGAAAAGTAAAGGTACTCATTATGCAGAACGCCTCCTCTCACAGTGTTTCACAGGGTAATATTCAGTTTTTATCACTGACAAATGTCAAATAAATGTAGTGGAGTAATATCTTCCTACTGAAATGTAACTGTGTAGAAAGACAAAGCATAAAATGGAAATAAATGGAAGTATGTCAAAACTGTACTTGGTATGTGAGTAAATATACTTCAACTAATAATTACCTATAGATATAAGACAATGAAACGCTTGTAAATCCTCACGTTTGAGGAGCTGGAACAAATTAATGCTTGGCATTAATTAAATGATTAATCAATTATCAATATAGCCTGTGATTCATTAGGAGGAGAGGATAATAGTACATGTCCCCCACATTTAAAAATGTGTTTGTTGTGCTGTTTAATGTGCTTATCGATACCTCATTTGGATATTTGAGCTTCACTGTGCAAAGTGATGTACTGTAATTTTACTTTTTTTTTTTTTTAACCAACTTAAATTAAATTATTATTCACAGCAGAGTTTGTTTGTTTTTTGTTTTTTTTACATTTTTTAAAACATGCCTGGAGGGGATCTTTATATTTCGACACCTGTCTCTAAATGTTATCATAAATCTTTCGATGTTATTTGTGACACTATCCATCATTTTTTATTACCTCGGCCAAGGACTTTCATGTTTTCACCCTCATCCGTCTGTTTGTTTGTTTGCTCGTTTGTCAGCGGGTTTGCTCAAAAAGTACTGAACAGATTTGCACCGAAACCTGACTCAGGGATGGAGCATGAGCCAGGGAAGAACCCCCTAAATTCTGGGGCAGATCCAGACCATTTACTATGAATTTGAATTTTTTTTCTCTGAAGTCTGGTGTGTGTTGTTTGACATTGGCCTTGGCAGAGGTCTGAACTCTCTGAGTGCCCCTCTAGTTTTTTAAATTTTTGTTTGTTTGTTTGTTTGTTTTTAACGTGAAGCCCTTTATAACTTCTATACCGTAGAAATTCCAGTGCATAAAGAGGATGTCCAGATCGTCTTCATTTATTAACAGCTGTACACGATTACAGATCTGTAAAGGAATAGTGACAATAGTGTAATAAGTTACAGTTTTTAGGGAGGGGGATCTCAAAGAGCCTTCTTAAAGATCCTTAATACACAGAAAGGTCGTCATTAACTTAGTTGAAAATTTGACTAAAAACTGCCCTAAAATTTAAGTTTTTGGTTTTTTTTTTTATAAAGCCGGGGGCACAATTTTACCAAAACTGAACAGTAGTTAGTCTGTCCTACCACACATTGAACAGTCTAAAGTTTTGTAATCATATGTTTGCAGTTGAGGACATGGGTTCCTTTTAGCTGAATATTAACTATATATATTGATCTCATTTGATCTAGAGCACATACCATTAACCGGTATAATGAAAATCAGCTCTGTAATACATAAAGACATTACTACACACAGACACACATTACCATCAAAGATGCCCTTCATTACGCAGCTTTTCACTTCTGCTATAATCACCTTTTTAACACCACACAGGACTTACACGCATTCTGAGGATGGACGTACAAAGAACTGGCACGTTGACGAGAAAACACAAGAGGTCACATGATATCTAAAAGGACACAGAGGTCAGTAGCGGTCTCCTAAATCTACTGTAACTGCAAAGGGGCGACAGAGCAGCTCAAGAAGTCTGTCGGTGCATCTCAGTACATATACAGAGGAAAATATTTAATACTATTCAACACATAGCAGAAATGAAGACCTGCTGTGATATTGCGATGCAACACTTTGCAACCCAGAATTTCCCTTTAGCAAGGATTTTGAACTGTTGCTCTTTTACTGTCCTTGTCCGGCCAATGATTGACTAATGACTGAGCTTTCCTATTTGTCTTCCCTAAGCACCCAAAGGAGCCAAGTAATATAACAGGAGGTACCTCTGTGACTTAGTTGACTATGAGCAGCTAGTATAGGGGCCTCACCATGGACCTGTACAGAGCAGCTTTCCTCCTGGGGGCCCTGATCAGCACTGGTAAGACGTGATGACACCTTTGAATGATAATTATGGATAAGTCTTTAATTATGATATATAATAGATTGCCATAAATATTAAAAATTATGATCGTGATTTGCTTCACTGTGAAAGCACTAAAACTTTGTTCTTATTACTATTGAGACACAGATTGAAGAAGAAACACGTAGGCAATTAATCTGAATCTTGTGATTCTTGAATCACATTTCAAAAATCATATTTAAACCCCTGACAGGGTATAAGGTTGAAACAGAGTCTGCACTTTATCTGAATTGTCCTAAATTGCTTTTCCTCTAATTGACACAAGGAATTTGATGAATATAGGCGTAGATTAATGTGTTGTAATGTATTTAATGTTTAGTTATATATAGGTACTCAAGATGTTTTGCAGATAAATTTAATTTGGTTTAAACTGTATATACTGACCAAATTTGAAGACTAAGTTCTTACAATACAAGACTGTGACTGGCCAAAAGTGGTTCTTCTCATTCAAATCGACAAAATCCACCTAATGACAAAAAAAAAAAAAACCCTTCCCCTTTTGTTTTAAACAATAAACATAAAACAGATAACAGTTTGATATCAGCAGGTGTGCTTTTGACACCCTCAACTAATCTGTGTCAGTGAACCTCCTGCATAGCTGAGTTTGTGTGACTGATGTTGGGGTAAAAAATTCTACATCTGAAATCTAACTTGCTTAGTTAGGATACAATTTTTCAATCTCACATCCTTGTCCGAATATATTAGCTATGGTGTACCCCAGGGTTCAATTTTGGATCCCATTGTATTCTTTTTTGTCGTCTATATGCCTTCACTTGATTCTATAATAATAATAATAATAATAATTTCTTATTATTATTAAATCTTTATTTCTATAGTACTTATCAAAACAAAGTTACAAAGTGCTTAACACATAGAAAGCAAGGACCAAATAAAATATAACACGGAAACACATAAAAATAGCAATAAGAGAATAACAGTACTAAACGAACCACATGAAAAATGTGGTTCGTTTGGCTAAAAATGGCTAAACCCATAAACAAAACAAAAACTAGAATCAGATGGAATCCAGAAAGGAGGTGTGATAAAAGTAAGTTTTTAACTTAGATCTAAAAGGAGGCACTGATTCAGCCTGCTGTATTTCCAAATCAATTATAAAATGTACTGGAAACCGGTGTAAAGAGGCTAAAAAGAGGGGTGATTTGTTCAAACCTGTTTACTCTAGTTAAAAGCCTGGCAGCTGAGTTCTGTACTGTCTGTAGCCGGCCTACCATTTTACTATTTAGGCATGTAAAAAGGCTGTTACAGTAATCCAGGCGTGGTGAGATAAAAGCATGTAAAATAGTTTCTGTTTCGTTAAAGCTCAACACTGTGGTATGTGGGCTCAACAGGGACATACAACTGTGTGTCGTCAGCATAACGGTGAAAGGAAACGCCATGTCTACGAATAGTATTACCTTATGGGAGCATGTAAAAAGAGAAGAAAATTGGTCCCAAAACAGATGCTTGAGGTACTCCATACTTGATTGAAGAAAAAAGAAAGACAAATGGTTGGTAATGGACACAGAAGAGTTTCTTTCTGAAAGATAGGATTTGATCGAACTCGGTACAGTGCCCGTTATGCCCACCCATTTCCTAAGTCTGTCTAATAAAATGCCTTGATCGTTCTTATCAAGTATTTTGGAGATTAAATGGTTGATTAATTTTCGAGAACCATATAGTCAAGCCCAGGCTTTTTTAGAAGTGGCTGAACAGTTTTGAAATAGTCTGAGACAGGGAGCTGTTGAAAAATTGAGAGCAAACAAGGCCTGACTGTTTCAGTTAAATCAATTAAAAGCTTTGTGGGCATTATATCCAATAGACAAGTGGATACCTTCATGTGAGATACTATATTAAACGTTTCGGTGAGAGAAACCGGGATGAAGAGGCTCAGGGTGTCTAGTTCTGGGGAATCAACATTAACGAAAGCTGTACAAGGCATTATATTGACCCTGATAGATTCCACTTTCACTGTAAAGTAAGATTTAATTGTTAATCGAAAGTCTTGAATAAAAACCGTGGATTACAGCGATTCTCTCAGTGATTCTGATAAGATCTGAGAAGTAGCGTGTTCTTGCGTCTTTCACCAACATGTTGTGATGAAGTAGAAGCTCATTCATAGCCACACAGTGGATCTGAAGTCCAGGTCCACTGTGTGGCTACAGCTACAATCGTTGCATATATCCAAGGTTGCAATTTTCAATTGTGCAATTTGAATTTGATTTTATTTTTGAGGGGAGCAACTCTACCTAAAGCTGAAGAGCTTAGATAAGCAAAGCGATCAATTAGGTGATAGAGGTGGGGACTTTTCAGAAATTCAGTTGTGTAGTGGCTAAAAAGGCCACTGCACAAAAGCCAAGGCTGTCATTACCTTTTGTTCTCCATTGTGTCAAGACTCTCAAATATGGTTACACATTGAACCTTCCATTGCTTTACTGATATACTTTCTTTTACACATTTTTATTGCAAGTTTTAATGATTTTGACTGGTTTATTTCCCCTTTCTTACTTGATACATTGCTGGATTACTTTAATTACTTAACATTTGAAAATGCAAGTTTAGGGGAGGATATTCTTTTTTTAACAATTCACTATTTATTTTACACTAACATAAGAATATCACAACTTTAAACTTTGTTCTTATCTTGTTTATTTGAAACATTTACTTTGTTTTGCCTCGCACATAAAACCATAAAACCTTAAAATCAGGTTCGAGTTTGGATAACGTTCGTTCATGCGGGGAGTGAAAATTTATGTACCGTATATTTGACGATGAAATAATTTTTTGTGTCCCTGATCCTAGTGAGTGGTACTGAGGTGTCTGGCTACACCAAAACGGAAGGGGCGTGGATCCTGTCGCTGCACAAGCGAGAGTATTCAGTAAATACTGTGGCAGAGTGTGCCACCAAATGTAACACTGAAACAGCCTTCACTTGCAAGCAAGTTCACGCTTTAAAGATACAAATTTTACATTTACACTTACATCACAATGTAACTTTCACTTTTAAGGCTCAGCATCCCAACCTGACACTGGCTGTGTTTTCGCAGGTCGTTTCTATATATTGAAAAGGATCAAGAGTGTTGGACAGCAGCAGCAAACTCTAAAACAGAGTCAATCCTGCGTAGAACCAGTGCAGCTTTATATGAAAACCAAGGCAAGTCCTTTTGATTTTTTTCTAGTCAATTTTGACCCCTATTGAAAGGTCTACAAAGTCTGCTCCAGTTTTGATTTAACATGATACTTTTTGTTTTCATCACACTGTAGTTAATGTTTAGCCCATGTTGCATGACCAGTGGTGTTTGGACTGTGTCAGCAAACACAGTAGAGAGGGACCACATGTTAAACAGTACTGTCGCTAAAATTTTGGGGATGAACCAAAACTTCACTTGAATCAGATAAATGATTCACTCAGAGAATTGTCTGATAAATTTGATTACCAGACGATAATTACATGATTGTACTCTACAGTGCACTATACAGTGAACTCATCAACAGGCATTTCAACTCATTATCAGGCTGATTTAATTTGAATGATCAAACATGCAATGCTGACAGTGTCCTTTGGTGTATGAGACATTTTTTTTTTTTCCTAGAATACCTCCTGGAGTGCGTAAATGGAGTAGGAAGAGATTACAGAGGAACAAAGTCCAAAACAAAATCAGGAAAGACATGTCAGAGATGGGAAGCAAAATACCCACACAGGCCAAAGTATGCATTCACGTTACCTTATTTTTCATCACATCATATCCTTTTGTATCTTTTCTTATAATTTCTCCTCAACGTCTCTGCCTGCAGTATCACACCGCAGAGCAAACCCCTAGCCGACCTGGACTCTAACTTCTGCAGAAACCCAGATGAAGACAGCGGGGGACCCTGGTGTTACACCACTGACCCAAACACCCGCTGGGAGCACTGTGATGTGCCCACCTGCACTGGCAAGATTCTTTTTTTTTTTCTGGTTGTGTCTACTAGTAATAATGCTAAGGATCATATAATTGTATGTCTGTAATTACTACCTACTCTTCTGCGCTATTAACTATAGCTTCCTTCAAAGTTCCCAAGATGGCGGGAGGATGAGGGGATGTGGATTGATAGCTATTGTATTTTGTTGTAAGCTGTTTCTATTATTTTGTCGTCTGGCAGGAGGCGGATACAGAAATCTAATTTCCAAACCTATGTATTTTAAATAAAACGTTTCTGTATGCATACACATCAGAAATTCTAGTTACATAAAAACCTACGTGCACACATGATGCCAAGGCAGATTGATTATAAAGCAGATGACAGTGTGATGTCTGTGCTTGTTCCTTTACAGAGGAGTGTATACAATGCAGCGGCGAGGACTACAGAGGAAAAAACTCCACCACTGAAAAGGGCTTCACCTGCCAACGCTGGGACTCCCAGAAACCTCACAACCACGGCTACATGCCAAGAGCGTAAGACTACGTGAACTACACTTGAATTTATAAATCAACCATAAGCAGGATTTTTTAAGATTTAATACATTAAAACAGATTTTCTAGAAGCTAAACTAAAGCTAAAGGAGTTGTAATGAATGCTTTCTCTAGTCTTCCAGGGAAGTATCTTGAGGAGAACTACTGCAGAAACCCTGATGGAGACTCCAGGCCTTGGTGCTTCACCACCGACCCATCCAAACGATGGGACTTCTGTTCCATTCCCCGCTGCAGTCAGTTCTCCTATTTGCATAAGTTTCCTTCACTTTTCCTCTATTTTATCGCTGTAAAGCCAAAAGGTGTGGGCTCCGTTTCTATAATGTTCATACCTGCCGAAATACGCTTGGGGAAGATGTTGAACCCCTTCCAGCTACAGGATCACTGAACTGTGAAGCTGATTCTGCTCGCAGCCTGTGGGACAAAAGACAAATAAATAATTTATACATAATTTACATTATTTATTAATAATGCCAAATACATTATTATATACATTCTTTATTTATGTATTTGGCAAGATCATTGAAAATATTAAATCATATTATACTACACCTAGAATACAGACATTTAGCTTTGAGGTCCTAATTTGAAGGCAAAACCTGAGTGAATCTACTGTATCTACAGAAACATGATATGGAAGCTAATTCCTGCTACTTGTGAAAGAAAATCCTTTTTTTTCATGATTGTATTTTTATTTATTTATTTTAAGAGACGTTAAAATATAATTACAAGAAACTGTCAATTATGACTAGAGCTGAAACAATTAATAGATTTTACCAATCTGCAACTATTTTGATAATCCATTAATCATTTAAGTCATTTATTAGGCAAAAATGGTAGGGGCGGGGCTTTAACTATTAATCAATTTATCAAAATAATAATGGATAGATTAATAATGAAATGAATCATTCATTGCAGTACTACCTTAGTATCATATAAATGTGAGAAAAGTATAAGAAAATGTCAGGGCTTCCATACGTAACACAGCTGCTGAGGTCTTTCTGTTGCTGTTGTCAGATGACAGTAAAGAGTTCATTGCTTCGTCTGCCACTTCTTTTGTTTATAATGTGTTTTTAGAAGATCAAACCCCACAACTACGAAAAACTTGGTCTTAATTTCCAGGAGAATATAACTGATACCTTGTCAACATGTTGTCACTGTGAGTTCTGCAACCAAGCCATCTCGTCCTCTGTCCTCAGCATCCGAGCCTCCCACCATGGTCCCGGAGCTGAACTGTGCCACTGGTGAAGGCATAGCGTACCGGGGCGTGATCGCAGTGACAGAGTCTGGCAAAACCTGCCAGAACTGGTCGGCTCAGACGCCTCACAAACACAACCGCACCCCAGAGAACTACCCCTGCAAGTAAGAGCGCCTGTACCACGGAAGTGTCTACTCTCACTTACATTAATGGAGTGGACAAAATATGAGTAACATTTTTCAGAACGACATAATACAGTTCAATAGCACCACAAACTAGTGGTTCAAACAAAACAAATAAGCACAGAGGTGCAAATGGAATAAAACTAAAAAATCTTGGAAGGAACCAGAAACATAAACCCAAGCAAATACAGTAAAAGTTGGCTTTATCTTTGTTTGTGTTGTTCATTATGACCATGTATTTATTTGTCAGAGGCCTAGAAAACAACTACTGTCGTAACCCCAACAACGAGAGGATGCCCTGGTGTTACACCACTGACCCTGATACTGCCTGGGAGTACTGCAATGTGCCGAACTGTGGGGAAGCGCCCAGACCAGGTATAACAGTGGTCAGTGATGGTGACGTACGCTTAAAAAAAAGAACAAACAAAAAAAAGAACAAACAAAAAAACAAAAAAACAGCTGCACCATATTCAGACAATTCAGAAAACTTGGGCAAAAAATTACAATTGTAAGGTAGGATGATCTACACATTTGGTTAGTAGTGTTTTCTGATTTGTTCATACACTTTGAAGACAGATCAAATTTGCAAGGGAAGGATAAAATAGTAGACAAAACCATGATTAATGGAAGTAAATAAAAATTTAATTTCTTACCCAGGTACTATAATGTTAATGACAGTGGTCATGGAGGTATACTAGAAAAGAGAAAGAGACATCAACCAAGCCTTGAGTTTGAAATAATGACGTATAGGACTCTAAATATATCTCGTCTTTCTGCTTCATGTGAAAATACACCAGGGAATTAGCCTTTGTTCTTACCTCTTGCTACAGGTGACCCAGTGATCCCACCAGAGGAGGAAGACTGTTATGAAGGAGATGGGTCAGGATACCGTGGAATAACGTCAGAAACCATCAGTGGAAAGAAATGTCAAATCTGGAGCTCCATGACCCCTCATACCCATCGAAAAACTCCACAGAACTACCCCGCAGCGTGAGCATCAATTGGTGTCTTCTAATACATTTTAGATTTAAGAATGCAGATTTGACCATTGTTTTTCAACTCAAGCTGACAGGACATTTCAATAGCGAACGATTAATTCGTGTTTTCACAATGTAAATATAATATAGAGGCTACCGCATAGATGGCCTGAGTGGTCCTAAGATACTAAGTGGCCATTTGGAGGCAAGCAAAAACCCTTGTCATGGGTTCTACAACGTTCCAACAAGCTGACTCATCTGGATTTGTACTAACTGTCTCTGCATGCGCTGCAGTTCTGCCTGACAGCCTCAACATTTCAGGCATAGCGAATTAGTATCAAAATTATGAAAACCAGAGTTTTCACTGTAAGTAGTGCATTATACTGCATAATTTCACCCGTCTGGCCATTTTTACTACCTTGTCCCTGTACTACTCAACACAGTGGAATATAACCTAGAGGTCAGATAGAATAAAAAAACATTAGTCTTATGATAATTGCCTTAACATAACAGCCATATTGCATAAGTGTTACCTGTATATCTGTGCAAAATACAGTAGTTATCTTCACAAGAAATTAGCAGCTTGTTGTATTAGCAGTGAAGTGGAAGGTTCATCCCAATTTAAGTGGTGTTACGGGATGATTTTAATTTTTTGGGGGGGGGGGGGGTTTGTTTTGTTTTTTACTACAGTCAAGCTTGTGATTCGGCCCACAAGATCATACGAGAAGTTATCAAGAAATTGTCTAGTTGCCCAGAAATAATTAAGTTTGAAGATCAACATGGCACATCTAGGAGAATTTTTTCTTAAAATTGATATTACTGCAGAATATTTGGTTAGAATAAGCCCAACATCTGGTTACACAGCATCCACTTCTGCATTAGTTATAGCTACTTCAAAGTCAGAGGCAAAACCTGCCCCCTTGTGGCATTTGCAGTGTTTTATATAACAAAAAACATATATCCTGGTTTGTCTCTAGGAGTAAAATACAAAACGTTGGAGGTTATTGGTACCTGCTGTCCTGATGTTCCAGATATTGTCTTTCCACAGGGACCTCAGGGGGAATCTGTGCAGGAACCCCGACGGAGACCGGGCTCCCTGGTGTTACACTACAGACCCCAGGGTCCGCTGGGAGTACTGTAACCTGGAGAAGTGCTCCGCCGCTGCTTCAGGCGTATCACCTACCATAACTTCTGTTTCCCAGGTCCCCTCCTCCCAGAACCCAGTCGAGATAGGTAAATCAGCTTTTGAAATGTGTGTTTGTCAGATTTTGAGATGGCTTGTCATTGTTTTTGGTCCCTTATTCACCCACTTGTTTCTCTTTGTGTTGCTGTGATAGACTGTAAGATTGGAAATGGCATTACATACCGGGGTCCAACCTCCATCACCGTTCTCGGGGTGACCTGCCAGGCCTGGAGTGCTCAGAGTCCTCACCAACACAGCAGCTTCACCCCAGAAACTCACCCCACCAAGGGCCTGGAGGGCAATGTAAATCTGTTCCTTTGTTATCCATTTTGAGTGGTAGAGTTTTGGAGTGTGGATTTTTCGCTCTTAATTTAATCAAAGAATTGATGTTAAAAGATAGCAAAGTCATAATATTAGTTTATATAGTTCATTGATTCTGTCCTTGTATGTCACGGTCAGAGCTGCAGAAACCCAGATAACGATGTGAACGGACCGTGGTGCTACACTACTGACAGGAACAAGAAATGGGACTACTGTCAGATCCTTGACTGTGGTATGTGAACACTATTTGTGTGTAGCCCATTACAATTCCTTATTTAATTTTGGAACCACTCTTAATTGCATGTCTCAAGGTCAGTTTGTCGGCCCAAAAATTTTCCAATGTGAAATATCTCAACAACTATTAGATGGATTGCCAAGATATTTGGTACAAGGTTTCATGACCCCCAGAGGGTGAATCCTACTGACTTTGGTGATCTCCTAGACTTGTCAACTTTTGTCACCAGCAGGTCAAAATGTTCGCTTGTACCTCTAACACAAATGATCAAAGTCTTCTCAGCATCGGCTCCGCTTTGCGATTGATGCCAACGTTAGAATGCTAACAAACTACTAACAGCTAAATATTAGTACTCTCCATCCTAATTGATCACGTGTTATCATGCTAATGTTGGCAATCTGACTGAAAAGCTCACTACTACAAAGCTAACTTCAACTGGTTGGTCGACAGAATAATTGGCTAATCGTATTCATTTTTTTAAGCAAAATGCCATAAATTCACTGCTTTCAAGTTCTCAAATGTGAATATTTTCTGGTTTTTCTCTGTCTTATGTCACCACACACATGGCGCTGGTAAAATAATTTGTTGTCAGGTCTGGGGGACGTAGTTACTGCTAAGCCTTATGGCTTTACTAGCTACTAACAGGCAATCACGTATCCCGAATGCTTTGGTTGCCAATCAACAAGAAAAAGGTGTAGGCCTTACCTGAATTACTTTCAGCAGTCGCTCCACTCATTTCACGTCCAACTCGACTGTGTGGTCGGACCAGCCCTGCTCAGGTCCTCTTCTCGTGTTAACAACCTAAGACTGAACTCTGCTTTCAGTTCATTGAGGTTATCAAATAGACACGGACAGAAAATAAACCAAAACACTAGCCAACTACATAATAATAACCAATAACCAAAACAGGGAAGATGGTCATTATTCATTGTCCTTCATGGTATCAACGAATGGCTGGTCTTTGCATTAATCTGCAGCATGCAAATCTCTTGTGTGTCTTATGTAAGACCTGCCTTCTTGAAGCTTGGTAACCAATAAAAAAATGACAACCTGTGAATGTTGACCCTTCAGTGATAGTAAATAGAATCTCTTTGGGTTTTGAACTGTTGGTCATTCTAAAAAATAAGCAAATTTAGAAGATCAATTTGGCTCTCAGAAATTCTGACAAGCATTTTTTTCTATCCTCTCACACTTTATAGGCTAATCAATTAATTAATCAAGCAAATAATCAGATTAACAGTTCAATAGATAATGGAAATAACTGTTACTTGCAGCCCTAATTCAGTAGTTATTCAGCTCCAAGCACCTGTACACCATGGCCTGGCAAACTACAATTTAAACTGATGAAAGCTGATTCAGCTGTGACAATGTAGAGCTGCTGAGTCGGACATATGTTAAACTGGCCACTGTACAGAGGATAAACCATTTTGATTAAACATCACCTTTCTGGCACCACCCTCAGGTCAAACTTTACAAATTTCGTCCCAACTAATGGTCAGGATTTAATTACAGAATCTATTTTTCTGTCCATCCAAGGTTATAAACTTCTATCCTTGTTAACTGACACCAATTCAAACAAATTTAATGTTTTTATTTCACTCCTCTTGTGAGAATTCATGACTGAACTTTCTTTGTAGCTGGACTGAATTGTGGAACGCCAGTTTTTAAACCAAAGCGTTGTTTTGGTCGCATTGTTGGAGGCTGCGAGTCTAAACCTCACTCGTGGCCCTGGCAAATCAGCCTCCGGACTAGGTGAGTACAGTAATACTAAAATATGATTCCAGGAGACTCACCACATTTGCAAAATATGATGCAAAGTTTAAAGGCTACCTGAATAGGAAACAGAGTCACAACTTGGGAAACGGGTTAAAAATCTTCTTTATGATTCAGCGGATTGGAATATTTTTTCATCCAAATGGTTCAAAGAGTGATTCGGGAATCTGAAAATGCCTTCAGAAGAGTAAGTGTTTTTAAACAACCTTCAGGGTTTAGTCCAACATCACAGATTAATTACGTTTTAGAGAAAATAATGGTTACCTCTGTGACCTGGATGTATTTTCATACATGAGAAGCAGAAACTGGGGCTAAGTTTTCAGATAGTAAGAAATCAAAAAGGATTTTAATCTGCAAAATAAAACTTCTATTTCACAGAGCATGACCCTCTTATTATTTATTATCGGTGTAAAACATGTACCAAAATATCCAACCCAGTGAGAGGACTACTTTCAAACTGCCGGCATTTTGCTTCAATTACAGTGAGGCTTTTGCTAAAGGAGGGTAGTGTTCTTCTTCAAGAGTCTCATTCAGTTCATAGTCCATAGTTAGGGTGAAAAAACATAATTTGACTATCATGAGACGCTAAAAGTCTCTACTGATGAAATACTTCCAGCTCTATATTATATTTTCCAGACTAGTTTTCTTTAGTTGCACATATAGAGAACGGTAATATATTAGTAGTAGACTCTGGCAGATATTTTATAGTATTTTATACTGATCTTTTTCTTATTTTATTTATTTATTTTACGTTACGCTTTTAAAATAAGACGCTGCATGTCTAGGGCTCTATCTGTGAATTTTGTTTATTCTTACCTTTGAAATGAATATCTAACACTAAAAAAGTTCATTATCTCGACTGGAGTGTTTATTCTGTCCTACGTAAATAAATTTCTCCCTGTCTCTTTCTATCAGTATGGGCCACCATTTCTGTGGAGGAACTCTGATTGACAGTAATTGGGTCCTCACTGCTGCACACTGCCTGGAGAGGTCAGGGAGACTATTAGAAAACACATGGAGACCAAAATCCTGTAATAATCCAACCACCGGATAAATAGTGTGTATTTTTATAAATTTTACGTAATATAGGTCGAAGCGGCCTTTAGCCTACTTGGTTATCCTGGGTGTCCACACAGAAAGAGCCAATGAGCCGTCGAAACAGGAGAGGAGACTGGACAAACTGGTGCTGGGACCCAACGGAGCCGACATCGCTCTGCTCAAACTGCAGAGGTGAGTACTGGACCAATCATCCTACCACCCCTACTAATACAAGTTCAAATATCAATACATGATACTATAAGTACAGCTATGCCTCCTCTATCACTTCTGCAGACACGGCACAACTAATGCTTTGATTATGTCTGTGAAGATTCTCAGTCATCCAGGTCACGGTATTCTGTAAGTGCTATGCGAAGGCAACTGGACTAGCTTGAAGTATTTGTCCAGTATTTATCCGGGACTCCCCGCTAGTCCGTTAGAACTGAAGAAGCCTTTCGGACGAGATGCGAAACGTCTTCAAGGACCTCAAGCAAGTCCAGTCGCCTTCGCATAGAACTTACAGAATGCTTTGATTACTTTTACAGATTATACTATTTAGAGCTAAAAACAAATGACCATTCCTTAAGCTTCTCCCCACGATCAGCAATTGTCCAATCACAGCTCAGCAGCTGTAATTCGGCTGGCTGGTCAAGCTTTGGATACCTGGCATTTAAAGAGTCTAGACTGAAGTGTCTCGTTTTAAATTGCCTTTCCAAAACCCAAAAAAGCCATGAGCAAACATGAGGAAATGACTGAACACTGTGATCATCTGCCTTGATCTGAGATGCAGGTCATTAGCATGTTTTACCTACCGACCTACCCATTTGGACAAAGTTTCAATCAGCTGGAACCAATGTTAACTTAACTTGCTGGCCAGCGACAGCTTGTCAGATTTTACAGTCGCTGGCTTGAAATTTTGTCTACCTCTGTCTGAAATCAAGGACCGATCGTTTTGAAAATTACTGAGAATTCTGAGTGGCAAATCTGCCTCCATTAAAGTAAACTGAAAAAAGTGCAGTGCGATGAATAGAAGACAGGCGTGGAAACAGCAGCTATGAGTCTGGGGGCTTAGCGAACGGTCAATTAATTATCGATTAATCACATGTCATGCACTAAGTAAACCTGACATTTGCTGACAGCTTTTCATACTTCACTTGCTTACTTGCTTTTATGTCACTGTAACTTGAATATCTTCGTATTATCGGACTGTTCGCACAAAATAAGTAGTGGAAGGACGTCATTTTGAGCTTGTGATGTGCATGGAAAACTTGTGTTTTATAGGTTCAATTAGTAACCAGTGTATAAAATAATCATCATTAGCTGCACCCCTTCTACTCCCACTGAAACTGGTGTTCCTGTGTGTGTACGATTTGTGCGTTTCCAGACCTGCACTACTAAATGACAAAGTCATGCCAGTTTGTCTGCCGGAGAAGGACTATATTGTCGGCAGTGGAACAGAGTGTTATGTGACCGGATGGGGTGAAACTCAAGGTACAGCACGTCATGCGCACGTATGTGTTTGCGTTTTGTTCTTGCGCTGCTGTCTTTGAGGGGACCAGTTTGAGTTTTTAAACTCTGACAGCGAGGTCGTTTTTTGGGAAAGTGAGGACATTCTGGATGGTTCTCACTTTTTTTTTTTTTTTTCAAAAGACTTCGTTTCTAGGGTTAAGGGGCTAGGAAAAGCTTTACGTTAATGAGACCCTCACGTTGCGTAAACTATTTTATTGATTTTGTAGTGGACTATGAAGTGTCAAAGGTGACAAAAAGAAAGGAATTATCTATTGCTTCTAATCTACATTATCAGTATTGACCCCATATTTAAGCAAAAATTAACATATTTTATCGCATCTATTGATTTTTGAATTAAAGACACACTACATATTCCGAAACTCACGCGCAACAGTGAGCTGGGTGAGATAACAAGCAGGGAGTGTACCTTTAAATAAGATATTCTGAAGTGAAATATCTTATAGTATAATAAAATATTTGATACTCACTAACACATTTGATCTAATACTGTGAATGTGTAGAGCGTGTTGGTAAAAACATCTTCATTCCCGTTAAATAACCCAAGCGAAAAGTTCTCTGAAGTTTCCCAAACTGTAACGATAATGATCATGACCGCGTGTGAATGATCAGGAAGAGGAGGATGGGTGGATAACTGCAGGAGGGTGTGTTGCAGGTACGGGGGGTGACGGCGTCCTGAAGGAAGCGGGTTTCCCTGTGATCGAGAACAAGGTCTGTAATCGTCCGTCCTATCTGAACGGCAGAGTCCGAAACCACGAGATGTGTGCTGGAAACATCGAGGGGGGGACCGACAGCTGCCAGGTATGGAAATCTCAGAAACTATGGAGCCTGGGGAAAATTTTAGAAAACTACAGAGTTGTGCATTGCTTTATTTTACTGGTCTGTAATGTCCGAATAATTTTCCTTGGACTTGACTGGAATTTTGTAAACTGTGCGTTGTAAACTGTGCGATAAAAATGAACAGGAAAAAGCTCTGCAAAATCTAATTTGACAGCAGTCAGTTTGGGTAAGGATTATAATGCTGACGCTTGCTTTCACCTCCATATGCCATTATCTATGTCACCTCTGGTTCAAGGACCTAAAACTGCTCTTCCTTCCTGCCTCAATGGTGTTCCTTTACAGTCTAGCTCTGGCAGAACAGTAACTGAAGAAACCATCTAACGCGCCGAAAGTGTGAAACAAGTCGGAAAATACATTCTGCTACTGCACACGTGTTCTGTGTTTTTTCTCCCTGCAGGGCGACAGCGGTGGTCCCCTGGTGTGTTTTTCCCAGAACAGGTATGTCCTGCAGGGTGTCACGTCCTGGGGCTTGGGATGCGCCAATGCCATGAAACCCGGCGTCTACGCTCGAGTCTCCAAGTTTATCGACTGGATCGAGAGCACCATCAAAGCCAATTAAAAACCACTCACCTTGAACAGCTTCCAACGTGACAAGTCACAGAAAGCGGTTCATTTTCCTTCTTGAAGATATTTTAACATGTATGTACTGGTCTGCTCCGACGTGACTACTTATGTTTGGTGTCTGCTATTATCTTATCTTAGGTTAACAGTGTGTTCCTCTATCGCCGGGCTACAGTTAAGAGAGCACAATGAGCAGAGCATATATTACTGGTTTTAGGATGTATAGGTGTGTTTGCTGTAAGAGCAGAAAAATAAAACTTAGAAAGGGAAAGGGGAGGTCACGCTTTACAGGAAATGTATACAAAACCTAGTTCCTTGTTTTTAGCAGAGTTCAACGTATTGTAAAATCTATCTACGTACGCATGCACGTACGAAAAGATGATCACACACTTATCGTTTCCTTATGCTTGTCAGGTCTGATTTTCTCCATTTGTCAGTTCTCCAACGGATTCTCCTTTTTCCTGGGAGCAAAAAAAAACAACTTATTCCTTTAATAGTAAATAGAATCTTTATCACACTTGTAACTTGTCAGTGAACAAATGAATGGACATGTGATGTGTAAATTGACTCCAGAATTAGCCACCGATTATTTTATAAAATGACACCTATAATTTACTGCTTTAATATGTTACTTGTTCTTACTTTTAAATGCTACTTGTTTTTGGTTTTGTTCCAAACTTATTCTTCACTCGAGTATTTCTATCTTCTGTTACTCCCCTCGTGTGCAGAAATCTTAAACAGTTTTACCAAGCAACATTTATTTATCAGCCTACATACAAGGAAATATAATCATCCTATATAATCTATGGCTATAGATGAGACTATCCAACACCGCACTAGTTCAAAATGAAATTTATTTCACTTTGATCAAATCATAAATAGAAATGTCGCCTACATGTTAATGCATCATTAATAATAATCCAATAATATAATACATATAATATTCTAACTCTCTGAAAGGGGCCATTCTGCATTAAAAGTATTTTGCTGATAATGTATACGCACAGTACTTTTACTACTTTTAAGCAGCATTTTGAATGCAGAGCTTTTACTTGTAATGGAGCATTTTTATACTGTTTCTTAGATAAACCATCTGAATACTTCCTCCACAACTAATGAGGAAGACTGACAATATTTAAGATTTAGAAGATTTAAAACACTGCATCAGTAACAGATTCAAAAAAGTAAATCTCAGTGCTACTGAAAACTTACAGCGTCACTAATCAGTATTATAAAATTCCAGCGGCTTTACATCACTATTTGGCGCTGCAACACGTAAGTGTGTCCCATCCCCGGTTATTTAGATGCTGTGCACTCACCTTTTCTCCAAGGAAATTAAATCCGAGAGATTTTTGGAAATCTTCGCACTGAAATTGAACGACTGAAACTCAGCTAAAACCCAATAGTATTTCTTAAACAGCAACAAGCACTGTATCCAGTAAACAAACGTGAACCCAACATGGCGGCATCACAGGATAATAAAAATCAAATTCATCAGTTGCAATCATAATAACATTGGTCTACTTTTAGAAAAAAAAGTATTATAAGCTGCAGTTTACGGTTGGTTTTGAATTACACATATTGTATAGGGCCTTGGGCTGTCCCTTTTTATTTGAAACTGACCCCTCGCTAGTCCGTCAAGCTGTCGGAGCTAGCATGGCGTCCGCACTGTCAATAACTGCACTGTCTGAGGAAAATCTATCCAATTTCTGGAAAAATGAAAAAGCAAGTTCAGACAGTACGCGTTTGAGGGATGTGTCCAGGATGTCAAACTGACTCAGTAGCAAAAAACATGGCAAGAAGGTAAAGAGAGACGCTAAAGCCTAAGGATCACAATGTAAAAGTGAACGACCACATCGCCTGGCAATCGAGACAGAAGACGATGAAATTAGGGGAGCATTACGGGGCATTTGCCATCGACTACAAAGTTGTTGGCAAAATCACCAGCAGAGATCGTTGACCTTGTAAAAAGCAGCTGCCTCACCCTAAAACGACACCAAAAGTGAGGGCTCACCTGCTGGTAGCATTACGCTGCATGGGTTGCTCTCAAGTAAGTTCAAGTAAGTAGGTTCAAAATTGTTCCAATTTGACTTTTTGCGTCTCACTTCATTCTTACCCGCTACGCTTTGCTTGAACACAGAACGACATCACTTAAATCATTTCTTGTGCAGCCAGGGTACAGCAGCTTTAACACTTATTACAGCCACCGAGGAAGAGGAGCCAGAGGACAGCCAGTCCGAAGGTCAGGAACGGAGCTTCGATGCCTCCAACATCACACACAGTCGAGCAAACGGACACTCCCGGGTTCCTGAAGCCAGTTAAAAAGTGCTTTATCTCAACTACATTTTAAGCTGTTGCGTCTTGAATGTGAAAGTAGAGGTGATCGATTTGACCACAACTGAAAATAGTTGGGTAGCGCTCGGGGTTAACAAGCAGCGGTGTTGGCGGAGGCAAAGGGAAGACGTCGAGAGGAGGATAAGGAAGGCAGCGGGGAGCTCCGTCAGGCTGGAGATCTGGAAGTCCAAGCAGACATTTCGTCCTGCTTTCCCCGTGCGCATGACAAGGCCCTGATAAACCACGGCACTGGTGAACCCACAGAGTGTATAATAAGACTCGGTATATCCTGCATTTAGACTTTAGTTTGGCCTACAAATCGGTGATCTTTAGCGAGTCTCACCAGTCGAACATGATGATGAAAGTGTGTCCCCTCATATTTGGGGTTCTGATCGGGTCCAGCAAAGAGGCAGAGGGGGGTCAGTCAGTGTCTGAGGCAAGAAATCATGATCCGGTTGTGGACAGTAACCCAGGAAATGATTTGACACAGTAGATCACAAAAGATACAGAAAAGCAGTATTTCCCAACACCTTTCCTTTTAGCAGGATTGTGATGTTAAGGAAACTGTTAACTCGATCTACCTGAAGGTTATTGGTGAGTTTCATCTTGTTCCCTTTGGCCATAGCTTCTGTGATTTCCAGAGATTCGGAGGAATTGTTCTGGGACATTAGCCACCTTGGAGATTCTTGGATGAACCTGACAGACGAAAACACCCAGCCATTTCTTTTCCCCAAAAAATCTCATTCGCCAACACATCTGCTGTTAATGGACAATCTGACATTGGTCACTTTCTCGGCTTGTGTTTCCTGATGCAAAACACATTTTAAATACAAACTGCATCGTAAAAAAAACCTCTGATGTTGGAGGACACATCTAAAATTATATAATTTCCTAGTAGCACAACCAAAGATGATGGTCCCATACTGTACAAACAAATATATTACAATGATCATTTTAATATATTTGAAAATAAAAACACTGAGACCAAGCTGAAGCATGTGCTCTTCCTTCATGACCGGATTTAAAAAAAAAAAAAAAAAAATTTTATAGGAAAGTACTTAACCACAATCATAAAATACTGCGAGGGACAGTATGTTTCTTCGTCAGCTGAGCCACTGGGTGGCACACGAGGGGAACTCATTCCTTCCCCTGTGACTCTGGGTCAAAAATGAACCTTAACTCTGCGAACCAAAGCCCTTGGCCTCTTGAGGATCTGTGCACACCACTGCCCACAAGTGTTGTAGTTCTCACGAGAGAGAAAGTACTTTATTTTACCAAATGAAAGCACTCAAGTTTTTTTTGTTTTTTTTTAACTTAAGTATTTATAGATTTTTTTAAAAAGGGGGCTTTTATAAACTTCAGGGTCACAGGAGTAGACGTTACTTTGAAAGAAACGAAGAGAATAACATTCATAAGATATTTTTAACTATAGATAAAATCCTACCACAAAATTCGAGGCACAGAATCCAAAAAGGTCCCATGAAGAGATCGGATCTTCCATATCTACTGAGCATGAAGTTTAATGCTGAACTCGGAATGTTTCTTATAGACTGGTAAGTAAACAGCAAAAACATATATAGCTTCTTTAAAACCAAATTTGAAACAGTCCTGATCAAGCTGGGTAAATAATAAAAGTTTGTAATCGTTTTAGTTCGTAATTATATATAATCATAAGTTCTTATTGGCGAGTCTGAGAATGTTGCCTAATAATCCAACAGAAACAAAAAATCTCACAGATCTCATCTTGCATGTAGAGACCGGGACTCAACTGAGGTCCAGTCCCTGTGTGTCACAGGTGAGCGTTGCGCTGTTCCAGTCGCCGCCCCCCCCGCCAGGTTGATCTTTGAGCTAAAGTCCAAAAAGACCTGTTAAAATAGCTAAAGCTGCAACGGGAGCAACATGTTTCTGTTTGATGGAGTTAAACAGAGAATGGCAAAGGAATTATGCAAACACTGAATGAACCTGAACTGAGCACAAGCCAACACAAACTCTAAGTTTGCATAAAGTGTGCTATGGGGGTTACACAACATAAGTTATGCATAATCACACTGTCACAGGACAAAGATGGTTCTGAACGCTGAAGAGTCTGATGTCGTTTGGTGAACGACACCGTGGCTTACACTTGAACATCTCCGCCTTTCTCATTTAATCGTTTGGCAGGTGTTTTTATCCAGAGCGACATTCAAGCGAGGCAGTTGTCTGCAGCTGTCCTGCCCAAAAGACACTTCGGCACGCGTACAGGAAGAGCCAGGGGATCAAACCGCCAACCCTGCAATCAGTGGTCAAGCCACTCCGTCACCTGAGCCGAAGCCACCCTTTTATGACTTGTGGTGTTTGTATCAAAGACGACATTGTGGTTAAAGCAGAAATTGTCTGAAAAGCAGAAATTGAAGCAGGATTGTCTGAAGTAAGTATTAAATAGTGGACAGTTACATTATAGTCATTCCGCAGCTCAGTAAACATAGGCCACAGGCCACATCACCTTCTCCATCAAAAAAAAAACCCAAACCTTTGACGGTCTTCCTCCTATTAAATGTCTGTTTGATTATTTGCACAAGTTTAAAACAAATTACATACAAAAAAAAAAAAAAGAAAACTCTGCAGAGAGAAGGGGGGGAAAAAATGACTGCTTTCCTACTCTTAACTTTATATACTGTACAATAAGACATAAGGAAATTTTAATAAGGGATTTTAAATACGCTCTGTGGGACTGGAAGAGAATAAGAGTACAATGAGTTAGGACTTGAAAATTGACGTCTGCTTCTCGGATGTTTGGGAAGACGAAGATTGCAGGCTGAGACCCGTATGAGAGAATCGATGATTTAGATTTAGAACAGAAGACCTGAAATGATTTGGAAGATTTTCTTACTTATTTCTCAGTATCACCATCGTACATTCAGGTACATATTTGGAAAACATTTATCTATAAATAACAGATAAAGTCGGTGGGGCGAAGCAAAGCGAATTGATGGGAGGATCAAGATCTTCATTTTAAAAATGCTCCTGTTAAAGTTACAATCCCTGTTTATGGTTGGCCTTTTTTCTGCAACGGCCGTTCAACAAATTTACATTTTGTAACCACCTCACTACATAGCTGTTTTCATTATTAGCTGTGGAGTCCGCCATTTCCGCAGGGGATTCAGACTGCCTACCTTCACATGAGGGATTCACAGGGGGGGCGTCCCGGGTGATGTGCCGCAGGCGACGGGCTGCACACCTCCAACCGACACCTTTCACTGTGTCCTGCTGTCGTGTGGAAATTAACTCACGATGTGTGCATCGGATCGTGGTCGCAGGTATTTTTGACCGTATTTTTTTTTTTTTTCATTTTATTAAAGCAATGGTTTCTTGTTTGTTTGGCTGAAGTATAAATAGAGCTGCTTGACGAGTAACCACACACGCTCTTACCACAGTAACCAGGACTGAAACCCTCAAGGAAAAATGTCTTTTATGTCTCTTATATGGTCTGTTTCTTTATGAAAACACTTGGAGTCTTGGGTTGTGTTAAAAGAAAGCTCTTTAATAAATTAACAATGTAGTTCTTTAAGAATTCTAACTCCTGATCACACATCAGTTCTCTCACCACTCTCGAGTCCATTTTAAAAAAAAGGAAAAAAGGAAAAAAGGAAAAAATACACACATTTCAATACCTCACCCAACATCACTCATCAAAAAGGCTTAAAAAAGGAACGTAACAGCTTATTCGTTCACTGTTAAACAACATAAATAAATACTTTGGTCTCAGAAAGAGGTTAGACGGTTGCTGGATCTTTGTTGGTCGATACGTCGCTGTTGGGCAAGAGGTTGGCCAGCTGCTGGTTCTGCGGCTCAGCTTTCTCCTTCACCCTGAACACAAAGAAAGACAACAACGTTCTGTACAGACAGTAAAAACTCGTACCTAATATATGCATCCATGAACGGGTCATGACAGCATCTTCAATACAACTGCATCCAGAGTGTGTACACGTACGTATACTCTCACTGGCCACTTTATTAGGTACACCTCTGCTGCTGGTTTATAGATAAACTGAAAACGTCTAAGCCTTGTAAAAGTAGAATTCATGGCAGAACTTTTGCATTGAATTCCACTGCATTAGATGTTACAGGTGTAACTTATAAAGTGACCAGCGAGTACACATAAAGCTCCTACAAATACACACAAAAGCTAACACACTTTTAACGTGTAGCAGAGAGCTCTCTTCTTTCTTTTTTTGCTGCGTGAATTCAGCAGTGGACACTCACCTGTCGGGGAACTCGATGTCATCGATGGTGTCCGGCAAAGGCACGCCTCTGGTCTCAGGGAGGAGCAGCACCAGGCCCCCAGCCAGGAAAGCCAGAGACCCTGCACAACACAGTACAACGTACGCTTAACTTTAATAACACATTAGCTTTTTAACAGCTGCTTTTGATGTTTATCTCAGATCCAGTTTTACTTCTGGTGTTTAAATTTGAAATATCTTTTCTTTCCACCTCACTCCCAGCGTACCCGGGCCTGTGAAAAAGCTGGATTCCCAATATTATGTAAAATGAGGTAAAAGCGGATAAACGGGCACACTAAGCAACGGTGAGCACAGACCAGAAACGCCTAACGACAGTAGTTTGTGGAAGGAAAAAACCATGACCCGGCAAACAGGGCGTAGGGCGCCCAAGGCTCATCGACGTACAGGGACAACGAAGCTTATCCTGTCTGGTCCAAACCATGAAGGAATGTGTCACAGCACCTTGCTGGGTTTGGTGTGAAAGTACCTACAATGGGCATAATGGGCATTTCTGGAACTTGCAGCAATGGAAGAAGGTGGCCTGGTCTGATGGCACCAGGAAGTACTGCAACGGAAGGAAGCTGCTGGGAACCCCTTGGTCCAGACATTCACATGGCCCACAATTAGACACCTACCTAAACGATTTTGTAGACCAGACACACCTCTTCATGGCAGTGGTATTCCCTGATGGCAGTGGCCTCTTTCAGCGGGATAATGCGCCCTGCCGCACTGCACACATTTCTCAGGAATGGTTTGAGGAACATGACAAGATTTCAAGTTGTGCCCTGTCCTCCAAAGTCTGATCTGTGGTGGCTCCACTTCGCAACTTATAGGACTTAAAAGATCTAATGCCAACATGCCGGATACCACGGGGCAGAATCCCGAGGTCTTTTGGAGTCCATGCCTCAGTGGGTCGGGGGCTGTTTTGGCGACACATGGACGATCAGCAGCATAGTAAGGAGGCGGTCATAATGTTTTGGCTCATCAGTGTTTATTGATCACCTTAAAAAAAATTACTAAGTATAATTAAAGGTCGTAGTTTGTAAAAATAAACAATCAGATGTTCCTCTTGCAGTTCAGTTTCATCAACATGCTGAACTCTCAGATCAAAAAGAAATAGATAGTTTGTGTTTGGCAGGCTGGTTGGTGTGGTTTCTGTTTTGGCAAAATATGGCAGCCTATGAGGGAGACTACAACTGCAGTAAGAAGCCAAACTGCATGAAGTCCAAACAGGATTCTTCAGCAATTTATTAAAGACCGCCACGTACTTTGACAGGATTCCTTTATATCTGACAATTTGTTTACTCAAGTACGTTAATTACAACGTACCAGCGTTAAGAGAATAAAGGTATCCGTCGGTATACATGTTAAGGACGAACATCTTTTTTTCTCCTAGAATGAACATGTAGCATTTTGTGACCCATCGTTTCAGACATTGCAGACAGGATGATATCAAACCCACCGAAGATGATGAGTGGCAGCTCCAGCCAGATGACAGCCAGTCGGTAGAGCAGGAACGGTGCTACGATGCCTCCAACATCACACAGAGTGGAACAAACTGATACTCCCAGGTTCCTACAGGAAGAACAACCACGGGTTAGTTTCTATATACAAATACAGCTACATACACTTTATATCAAAAGCGAGGTCAGACTGTGTCGGGCAGCTCTTCTGACACTCAACGGATGCATTTTTTCCAGTGTGAACACGCTGAAAGTCGACAGCTACACTAACGGCCCCATGAGGCTGTAATGCTCATTGCACACGAGAAAACAAAACTCCTGGAGGGTTGAAAAATTAAAACGTTCGCATTCTACTGCAGCAAAAAGTTTAAAATTTGGCCTGAGGGTTTCGCCGGTGGGCCATGTTTCATCGGTCTTGAAATGTCTTGAGTTAGCAGGATAACATGCAAACATTTATGTAACATGTTCCTGTAACATGTTAATGTTTAGTCTGGTATCATGTTACCTCGGCATGCTATTTGTATTAAACTCAATGTAGAACTGTGGCTGCCTAAAAACTGGGCATTTAGCATTAATTAGCATCATGGTTATTTTAAAAAATTAAAATACTTAAGTTAATTACATAATAATACTTTAATAATATATAATAATGTATATAATAATAATAATAAATATTATTAAAAATAATCATTTGAATATTTATCCATCTACATTATTGTGACCATTTAATTGAATATTGCTTCTAACAGTTAGGAACCTTTGCTACTCATTTTGGGCAAAATAACTCGCACTAATGGTCTTCAGATAAGGTTTTACCTGACAAACGTTGGGTAGAGTTCAGTGTTAACAAACACCACCATCTCAAAGGCCATGGTGATACCCAACCGACCAATACAGGCCACCATCGTCTTAAACCAGAACATACCTGCAAGGAAAGAAAGAGAGACAAGTCATTTTAACATTAAAACAACTTTGACTTAACTGGGACGTTATAATCCGATGATACGGTGAATGGATTTTCTCATCATTTTTTAGGAGTTTGTCAAGTCATACTCCCCCCCCGACTCACTGTCGGGAATGAAGGCAGTGATGAAGCAGGAGGCTCCAGCGACGATGTTGGCGGAGGCGAAGGGGAGACGTCGCCCAATACGTTCAATGGTGAAGAGGATCAGGAAGGCGGCGGGGAACTCCAACAGTCCGGAGATGAGGAAGTCGATGTAGACATTTCCTCCCAGAATACCCAGCCGCATGATCAAACCCTGGTAGACCACCGCGCTGGTGAACCTGGAGGAGGCGGCGGGGGTTTTATTTCCTTTGTCTGAGCTTGGTCGTTTTTTCTGTACCCAAAAATAAAAACTTTGTCTAACTAAAAACCCACCAGTTGTAGCTGAGGATGAAGGTGTGTTTCCTCATTTTCGGAGTCCTGATCAGATCCATGAAGGAGGCGGTAGTGGAGTGAGCATTATCATCTGTCAGAGTCTGCAGGATCAAATTAAAAACCGTACATTAACAGATTTATTTATTCTTCCTTTTTCTGGATTAAATTTAATGTATTTTACAATAATGCTTTGATAACTGGAATTTATCTAAAACGAAAATAAAAAAATAATAATAAAATTGTACTCAATGATAAGTGTCTTGAGACAAAAAACCGCCACAAATAAATTGGAGAGAAAAGTAAGTTGCAATAAATAATTAGATCAAATATTGAATCAGGCGAAGGGTGAAGTGTCTTGCGTCTGCAGGAAGCAGCGTTAATAGCACTTCTAGCAGCAATAGCAAAGTGGACTAAAGTTTGCGTCTTATTCTAAACTTTATTTGGGGTCACAGATGCACAGATTTTGTTTCTCTAGAATTGACTTGACGAAGCGGACACAGTCTGATCTGGTGTCCTAGTGTGTGTCCTAGTGTGCGGTTGTGGCTAAACCAGCAGCTACCTCGATGTTTTTGGACAGAGTCCTCTTGTTTTCTTTGGCCATGTCCTCGGTGATCTTCACAGCTTTGGACTTTTTGTTCTGAGAGAGAAGCCATCTTGGAGATTCAGGGATGAACCTGCAAGCACAAAACTTTCATGAAGAAATGACAACAAACTTGATTTTGTATAAACATATAAACTCACAACTTTTTTTTCTTGTTTTTAAATGAAGGACGACCGAAAGACAGTGATGTGAAACAATAACTACTGCTGTTTAAGTTTATTTATGGTGAATTTTCAGGAGTATTTTTAATTTTGTCGCTAATGCAGATTTTTTTTTGCAATCAAACAACAAAGTTTTATCATATAAGTCCAGTGGGTCACGAAACCAAAATCGTCCTACTTTTGTATTATTTTACTGCACAGGTGAATTTCTCTGCTAAGTGAAGCCACAAAAGTAAAAAGACCATAAGAATTATTTTTCCAGTATTTCTTGTTTCACACACAAATTAAATAAGGAGCGATTTCAAGACTTCAGACTGAGCGAAGTACAAAACATAGAATCAAAAGGGTCTGTCTCACCAGTAGTAGGACAGGAAGAGGATGTAGGGGATGGTGATGACGACCTGCAGCCAGCGCCAGTCTGTGATGAAGTAGGAAAGCAGAGGGAGGAGAAGGATGCCGACGCTGAAGAACATCTGGTAAATGACTCCCACCGTACGTCTGAACTCCACTCCCACGATCTCCGTGACTGAGAAGGAAGAAGAAAGGTTTCATTTATGAAATGATGTTCGAGGTGTGTTAGGAGCAGGGATTGAACACAGAAAAGGGGCCTTTTCTTTAGCTTTGCTGGAGACACAACCGCGAGAGATTTAAGTGAAAATGCGAGATAAAAGCCGCGAGGTTGTTCTTACTCAGCACGTATCCAGCCACCCAGCCTCCTTTCACTCCAAACCCGTAAAGCGTTCTGAAAACCAGTAAAGAGACGTAGTCTGGAGCCACGGCCACCAGGATCCCTGCGATGCCATTCATCAGGTTGGACACCAGGAAGCTCATTTTCCTGCCAAACCTGGAGGCAGACAGTGACAACATCAGTCATCAGTCATTAGTCAGTTTAATAAAACAACAACATCTCTTGCAGCTGCAATGTTTCAATGTTAAATGTTAGTGTTTCTCACTATGTTTTTTATATATCCTGTCAAAACTAAACCGGGAAGACAATTCAGTGTATTTGAGTTGAACTGTACTCTCATCACTCCAACAATTAAAACAGACGAACCAATCAATTACAGGCTTACCTGTCGGCCAGGTAACCAATAGCAATGCTGCCAACCAGGAATCCCACGTTGAGAGTGGCCTGGTACATGTCCACCAACCATCCATCTGAACACACCAGGTCAAACTGGGATAACACACACAAACACACAAGGTCCATGATAACATCCACTCGTTGTTTCCTTTCGCCTGAAAGTCTTTCGGAGAGATAGAAGTTAGAATTTGTGTTCATGTTTTGTGACTTTTTTTTTGTGGTTGTTTTTCAAATCAGTTAAATTCCTTTATGAGGATCTTGTGCTCACTTCATGGGGACTCTATGCTGGGTTCTTCATTAGTATTGAGAATCAGCAGAGTCTAAGATTCCTTAATATATTCAATCAATAATTCAACACAGGACCAAATGCTGTGCTGCTCTCTTTAGCCTGCAACCTCTAACCTTGCCAACTCAGTTACAATGAAAGATGAATGGGCTAAAAGGAATAGTACAACATTTTAGGAATAACTCTTATCCCCCTTCTTGCTGAGAGTTCAATGAGAAGATTCATTCCACTCTTTTGCCTGCACGTTAAGTACAAAGCTATAGCCAGGGGTGGTTATCTTAGCTTAGCATAAAGACTCGAAGCAGAGAGAAACAACTAGCCTGGCTCTATCCAAAGTTTAAAAAAAACAAACAAACTACCAACTCTCCCTGAAACCATGAATTGTCGTTTTGACATTTCTGGATTAAATAAACAAGATACATGTTCATTCAAAATGTTCCTCTAACGTAGCAAATTACACAAATTTTTCACTGTGATTGCCTTTGGGTTTTTTTGCTATATATAAATAGTCATCAGGATAATTTGAAAAACTCTACAATCATATAAATTCTATAGATAGTGGCTTTAAATGTTAGGAATCATTTTATACACAGAGAGAGATATGTACATATGAGTGACTTGTGGATTTGTTAAAACTTAAAAAAATACACTGACATGCTGGGATTGCCAGTTCTATCTACCTGTTATATTCTTATATACATTCTCTGCACTTCGTAGGTTTCTCTTATCCTAAGATAGTATAGTTTTATTATATTTGCTTCAATTCCATTCTATCACATCTTATTTACCTCAGTAACAAAAGACCGTCTTCCCTCGTAGTCGAACTCCCAGCCATCTTTGCAGGCAGTTGTGGGAGTTCTGCTGAGGTCCAGTTCCTGTGTGTCACAGGTGAGCGTTGTTTTGTTCCAGTCCACCTCGTACTGCTCACAGCTGCTCTGCTGCAGCACTCCGGAGCTGTTGACCAGGGGCACCGTCAGCCTGCGACTGTCTGCCAGGCTCCAGCCGCACGCCTGCCTCCTCTCCACCACCGCAGTATCCCGACACCAGTGGTCCGGGGTGAAACCCTGGAAGACGATGCCGACGTACACACCGGCCCAAGGCATGGACACCATACACAGCAGGGCGAAGATACGCTTCTGACACCGGCCGAACTTTCCAGCTTCTTCCAAGATATCGTCAAAAGTGGTCATGGTTGCAGAGGTGTCGATTTCTTTTCTCTAAACAAACAACTCTGACCAATTTCTATCGCAGTATCAAAGTGTCTACAGCCTTGCCAGTGTGCACAGTACGTTTAGCCTCTCTCTGCAGACTGACCACAAAAGTGAAGTCCTTTGGGTTTTTAACAGGTCAAGCAGGAGCAAAGGTCCAAAGAAAGACGTTGTTGCTCTACCTGCAGTGCAGCAGAGCATTAAAACACGTTTGCTATCACCTTTTCAGACGTCAGACTGTGTAAGTCATTTGAACCTGGCAGAAGGCCTCCAAAGCCCACCCAGGAGTTCATTAACATAAATGCTCCAACATGGACACATGGACCTTTGTGAGTGGACTGTCTCTGCATGCCAGGCACATGTGCAAACAGTCAGCGATGCTGTCAATCAGTTAACATTTAAATGTGGTTTCTGGGAATCTGTTAGGAATCCCGGTCCTGTCAACATGCAACTGCCAAAGCTGTTTTTTGCAGTGCTGCTACTTCTGAAGCTCAGGAAAGTCCTCAAAAAGTGAGGGGACTTTACCCTCGAGTGGAGTGACAGACACCATCACTGGTTTATTAAGTTACTGCTATTATTAAAAATTGGTTGGGGGATCTGTGCAGAGAGGGTATGGATCTGAAGGAAACGGTGCTCATGCTACACCCTCTCTTTGAAAGTCCTCGCAGTTTTGTCGAAGAACCAGCCAGCGTGAGTCAACCGGCTGGTTAGTTGTCCACATCCTCCCCAGATAAATAGAGACAATATTGACAAGATGAGGGGGAACTAGTCTTTCCGGTACGAGGGAAAAGGGAATTCCCATTTTCTTTTCTTGCAAATAGATCAGGAGACGAATAATCATAAAAAGACAGAGAACACCATTGAAACACAACAGCTTTTATGATGTGATTTCATTGATTTAACCTATTGAGCTATATGTGATAATAGCAGGAGCCATCTTGAAGTCTTCAATTCCATGTCAAGTTTCAAAACCTTCCGGAAAGGTCCAAGTTAAGTCTCAAATTCTTTGCGACAAGTCCAAGTCAAGTCTTAATTACTTCAAAACAAGTGCGGGTCAAGCCTCAACTGTTGTGAGAAAAGTCGTGGTCAAGCCATTCAAGACAGCCCCAAGTCACGTCACGTCAAGTTTAAGTCGAGTCTGAAGTCGTTTAAGAAAGTCCATGTGAAGTGTGAAGTTATTAAAGACAAGTAAAATCTCAAGGCATTTGAGACAAAATCCAAGTCAATTTGCAGATCACTTTAGACAAATCCAAGTTAAGTCTGGAGTCACTTAAGGACAAGTCCAAGACAAGTCCAAGTCAAGTCTGGGGTTGTTCAAAACACGTGAAAGTCAAGTCTTTAAGTCACTTGTCACAAGTCACAAGTCAAGTCACAAATCCTCTGAGACAAGTTTAAATTAAATCGAGTCATTCAAGTCCTTCTAGACAAGTCCAAGTTAAGTGTTCAAGTATGGAGTCCTTTGGGACAAGTCCAAGTCAAATTTAGATTAATTCAAGACAAATCTAAGTCAAGTCTGAAACCACTCTAGATAAGTCAAGTCCCAAGTCATTTGAGACAAATTAAGTCTTGTCCTTCAAAACAAGTCCAAGTCCCAAATGATTTGGGACATGTCAAAGTCAGCTCCTTCCCTTTATGTGAGGCAGGTGTCGTACACATTTTTTTTGCTTTTAAATCTCAAGTTAAAGTCAAATCTCAGGTCCTCCTTTCTTCCATTTTCTTCATGGCAATTTCTTTCTTATTAGTAACAGAATATGGGATTAAACCACAACAGTAATAAACAGCAGATCTCTTATTTATTCAAATAATGCATTATTTTTTACATCAATGTTTTTTTTTTTTTAAATAGGAAAACAGGCAAAGAGCTGAAAAACATATCAGCCAACATAACTTACACCAACTAAAAACATAATAATGATCTCCCATAGTACCGAATCATCACAGAAAATTTCTTGTGCTTTTTTTAGTCACTGTTTTCTCCAAGTTTGTTTTTCGCCCTTCTGAATTTAACTCTAGTTTAAATAACCCCATTTCCCAGTTCTCTGCTCAAGTGAGAACAAAAAAAAGCACAAGAATGTCCATTCATATCTTCATAGGTAAGAGAAGGTTCAGCACAATGCCATGCAGATGAGCCACAAAAACTTTGGTGCTAAATACAGCAGAAACAGACTTTATGCGACGATGGAAAAGGACTTCACATACTAAACGGTACCAACTGCTTCTCTTTAATGAGGAGTGGTACGCCTTCTACTCAGGGGAGATGAGTCACAAAGTGCCAAACACAGGAAGATGCTTTTATCCCAATTCAAATAATCCTTCTAATAAAGGTCAAGATTGTGAAGTAAAAGGATTTCAGAAAGACAGCTGAGATTCATTTTTCAAAAACTCCACATGCTGAATAAATGAAAATGTTTAAAATTTAAAATAAAAATGCCCGTCAAGTCTGCAAGCAACAGGTTCAATTTCATTTCAACTGGACTTACAATCATATTTAAGTTACGGATTGCTGACATTTCAATGCAGTTCATTTGTGATTGCAGTTATTTTACTATTCTTTGGAAACCGTGCGCTATGTACTATCACTTCATTCTTCATGCTCTCAAACTAATATTTTATTTTGGGTAAAACACTTGATATTTTCAGATGAGTAGCTCAATGTTATGGTTGTTCTACTAGGATCTTCAATAATTAACAGATAACATGACATGTGAGATTTCAGAGCAAGATGTGAACAAAGCTTCACTTTGTCTTGACCTTTCTGGAGTCAAAAATGCTTTTGAAAAGTTCCCTTTTAGTCTGGGATTTCAGTGATGATAAAACAGGAAAAAGAGTTACTGAATACCTGTAGCCGAGGGAGCCGAATATTATGATGTTTTGTAAGTTTGTGTTAAATTTAACTTGTGTGGCACAACCCAAAACTCATCCATAGAAAATACTGGTGTTTCTAATGCAAATGTCAGTTCAAGATTTTTTATTTATTTATTTATTTTTAATTTTTTTTGGTCATTTTGTCTGTGTTTTGGACAAGCAGCATCTTACAAAAAAACTTGTTTAACAAATTTGTGTACAAAGCTTTAGAAATACCCTGAATGCTGAACCTTCTTTGTTGATTAGTGAGAGATTTTAGCAATGACATCACGTTTGTTAATAACTTTAGTCTCTGTGGATTGAATACTGAGAAGACCCAAAAGTGAATTTACCCTCACCACCGCGCCTTCATACCAAAGACCATGTAATCATCGTGTAATAAACGTATGGAGTCTGTATGGGCATTACTTTTTGTAATAGTAAATGTCTGTCCACGGATCAACGGGTGCTCTCCCAAGGTTGTAGATTCACTGTAATTATGTTTAAGTGATTTAGTGATTCTCTGGATTGTTTACTTCCTTCTTTCAGTTTGTTCACCCAGGTGACGACGACACCTGTTATGGGAGATCTCAAAATGTCCCATTTATCAGAAGAGCTGCAGTGCAGTTGCATCAGACAACTCATCCAAATCACCTACAGAAAGCACAAATATTTGCCCATATAGAGAGTTCAAGCTTGGGTTAAAACTAATGATTATTTTTTATTAACAAATAACCTACCGGTCACTTTTTTTCATTAACTGATGAATGATCTAGGCTGGAAAATGTCAAAAATTGTGAAAAATGCCTATCACCATTTTTCCCAGAGCTCAGTGTGATGTTTTCTAATTGTTTTGAGCAAAAGTCTGAAACTGAAACACATTAAATTTACGATATAAACATAGAAAAGCAGCAGATCCTCGATGAAACTAGAGTATTTTTGCTGCTTTATGACAACTAATTGATTATTAGAAACTGTTCCCGATTCATATTCCATCAATTAATTAATCAGTTAATCAATTAAACGCGTTAGCCGTAGATAAATACCTACTAACTAGCAGATCCTCAGCTTGAATTGTTGGCACTTTTCACTATTACTACGTTTTATAGCCTAGACACTTAATCAAATAATTGAAAAAAATAATCAACTGTGTAACCAATAATTAAAATAACTGTTGGTTACAGCGTAAAAAAAAAAAAAAAAAAAAAAAACAACACTATTTCTTAGTATGTTTTTATGCACACCAGAGAAGATTAAACACGGCAAAGAGCACAGATAAATGCACCATGTTTAGTTAAAATTACAGGAGCTTGAGTTTGATTTATTTTGTCACTGCTCATTTCCAACTTCTCGACTCCGGGAGGATAACACTTTACAAAAACTACACCCGGGTAAAAGTTGAGCTATTTGTGAGTTTGTAAATTCATCAAGTTTGCAATCCAACTGTGTAAACCAAAAGACACCACCTTTAAAACAGCTGGTGGGGATAAATCAAAAGCAAACGGCAAGTGGGACGGCACCCAAATACTCTGTGCTTACACATCAGTCTCATGTGGGAACGCTGCTGTCAGTTTGATTTCATTTTAGAAAGTAATGAAATCACAAACTTGCTGTATCTTGGGTCGTCCGTCGTTACTGACAATCTTTGTGACAACACTAGTTTGATTATTAAGCAGAAAAAATGTTAAATGTAAGTCAACTGCCTGCATTCTTGATATATTTATGCTTCATTTCTCTCTCTTGTCTCGCCATCACATGCATTTGGCTAAAAAGGGCTGATTTCGGCACTAAAGAAAAAAAAGAAAAAAAAAAACATCTGACACAGCAACATCCACCATCACAGACCTGAAAACCAAAACTGAGCCTTTCATGTACGAGAGCGTGCAAGCGGAAAAAATTCCCAACTTCCATACATTAGTGCCAGCGGTGGCTGAAACAATATGGCTTTAGCGGGCGGCGGGGGGGGGGTTCTTCAAAACCAACACAACCTAAACTAACGTCACTTTCAACCTCCGTCTTCGTCGAACATCCATTCACACTTAAGGCCATCTCTATTTCCGCACAGAACAGAGATGCATACAGATCATCCGCTTAGACAACCATTTAAATAATCATAAAAACAAAATGTGTGAGCAATTCACCGGTGAAGACAACAAACAAACAAAACAAACAAACAAAAACGTCCATATTATAGACCATTATCATCTATGTACAATGTCTCTGATCAAAACGAGACAAAAAAAAAAAAATCAATCTGTCGCCGGACATGATTCATTGATGAAAATGCTAAGTAGATTCATCATCGGGAAGGCATCGTGCTTTCTTTTCGAGGGGAAAGAAAGAGAAAAGATCTGCTATTATAGCAACTGTAAACAGCAAGAAAAGACAAATGGGTGTCTTCATTCCCTTTAGAAACAACACAGGCCGACACCTTCACTGTTTCCTGTTATTTTCTTTGACAGCTATTGTCTTTCCCCCATAAATCTGCTTTATCGTTTCACTATTGAGCTATTTAACTGTACATTTGACCACAGTTTTCTAATACAGTCCTAATGGGCCAATAGACATAAAAAAACCAAACCATAAATCAACCCCAAAAGTAGTTTTAAAGGTATTGTTGTCCAGTCTGCAATGAAACCTATCATTTTCAATAATCGATGCTACAATAAAGTGCTATAGCAATGGCACAGTGTCATTTCAAAACACTAGAAGAAAAAATACATTTAATATAATTTCATTTTCACTTACATCTATTCACTGACACGCCTCATTAAAGAGTCAATACATTGAGAAAGATGTTTTTTGTGCACCTGGGGTTAATTTCTAAAGTCTCAATTGGCCTGTTGGGTCTTTATTAGATAAACGTGGCAAGACTGACGTAGCTATAGTGAAGCAAATTATTTCAATCAGGAATTATAAAAGAAAATATGAGGAAAAAAAAAAAAGGGTGCAGGTCAAAATGGCCTGAGGAACGCTCCAAATCATCAGCTCTCAATAAGTAAGATACCATGTGCTAACATCGACAGTCTGTAGACAGTGGACTGGATAGAGTCTGGATAGGCCGAGTAAAGGTGCAGTCCGACCAAAAAAAAAAAAAAAATTCCCATAAAGAAAGGAGAGTTTTCTGCTTGCAATATGCTGTTGGTATTTCACTGTTGTTGTTGCTATTATGGAGACATTCACTGAGAGAGAAGAGTTCAGATAGGATGGAGGAGGGGGAGTGGAAGGGAGGGAGTGACATCACACCCTGAGGAGGTCCTCGTCACTGTCATCCTCGTCCCCTTTCCTATTGGCTGCCGTGTTGTTACCGTGGTTAAGGTCTGAGGAGCGAGGTTTGCGGCTCTTCCTCTTCCGGTCTGACTCGTCCAGGAGGCCGACCAGGTCCTCGTCGCTCTCCTCCTGAAATGAAAGATTCTGTGAGGTTCTTTGTGTGGAGGAGATGTCTCGAGCAGATCCGAAAGATCGGTGTCAGCTAAAACAAACCGGATCAAAGTCTGATCCTTTATTGTGCTCTGCCGTGTTTTGTCCGGCTCGGCCTGCTGTTGCGGAGCTGCTCTCCTTCACGACAGCAGCGCTCTACAGTAGAGGGCTTCGCGAGTTGGACCGGGTCCAAATACCACACAGTCCAATCAGGCCGTCAGGGCCTCGGGTCCCTGTGTCAATATGTCCAGTAACCAAGTGGATCCAAAAGGACCCGGAGGTACGTGGTATCGGGTGTGTTTTGAGGTCGCCACTTAGGCAAACATATCGGATCGGACACGGAATGGGCAGATACTCAATAGTAACAGACTCAGATTAGGACTAAAAAAAACACTTGAAGGGCTTGAATGTGACATCCCTAGTTTGGGATGCACTGAGCACGTCGCAGTAACACGTGGACTGATGTTGGGACGACACTCACCTGTAGGAAGGCACTGCGATGAGCCGCAGAGTTCCTCGACAGTCCGGACGACTTGACCACTTGCACCCCTGGGACGCTCAGCACCTCGTCCTCGCTGTCGTCCTCCTGCTCATCCAGCGTGAACGAGCGCAGACCGTCTGTATTCACCGGCTTGGTCTTGATGTGACCGTTGCCGTGGTTACTCCTGCCACGGTGAGACGATGAGGCGGTGGACGTGGGAGGGGCTTCGAGCTCCTCCATCAGCCACTCCATCTCCTCCTCGCCCCCTTCGTCGTCCATGTTGACCTGAGGATTTAAAGGCAGGTTAGTACGGGCATGAGTACCACACACACTGTGGTATATATAAAAAAACAAACTTGCACACAATTACCATGTTAGGTGCAAACCTTTTGGTATGAGAAAAATAAGTCCCCTTTTATGTTCATGATGTGGCCCTATAATTTCAATTTGTATGGATGAAATGAGAGAAAAGCCAGAGAGCAAGAAGCAAAATATCCCATGGAATCAGATGCAGCATCCTTTAAAAGCAAACATTCAAATGAAAGTAACTGGCTGGAAATGTGGCTGTAGTCGGTTGTTTACCTCAAACACACTGGAATCTGAATCTGAGGGTCTGATCTGCAGCAACTTTCATTCATTAGAGGATTCATTCACTCATTTGATCCACTTACCTTGGAATATTTATAGGAGACTTGGTTTCCTCTCCTGCAGCAGCCAGCAACCTTCTGGATCACCAGCTCCCTGGAAAGAGACAAGAAATGTGTAAAAACAATTCTGGCATTCAGCTCCTTCAATCACATTGAAATCCATTCAAAAGGACGCCTGTGGCCTCACCTTCTCTCTCTCTTGTGGAGCAAAAGCCCCAGCAGACAGACCGCCACACCCACCAACAGGAGGCTCAGCACCACCCCCACCGCCTGGCTCCGCCCAGAAAGAGCCGGAGCCTCGCCGTCGTCGTCGTATGACTGCGCGTCAACAGTTCTGCAGGAAAATTTAGAAAGAAGCCTTACACTTACTTGCCATTTTTTGAAATCTTAAAATTTTGCTGCCTGGGGTAAAAACTCAATCCCAGCTGTTTCCAGCTGTCAAGCAGAATTAAGTGAGAAAGTGTTTACTCACGTCAGACCACAGACAGCGTCTGTGTGCCACACAAACAAATACTGGCACTCATCCGTCTCCAGCATAAACTCAGGGATGCCAACACCCGCCGAGGGGTTACAGTGGAACATGATGGTGGATGACACCATTTTGGTTTTCTCCCGGCCGCACTCTGACTCAGAGGGCACCATCACATCCAGGTTTCCTCCTGATGGAGAAGCAGAGAGGTTGCTGACGTGCCCTTAACGCTCAGTGAAGGTGTGGAACTGTGAGGCTGGAGTATCAGCTACGGTCGACAGGTTTCCATGACAAATTTTTAGTCCTTAAAACATTACTTATAAGACGACTGCGTAATCATCAGCGGAGAACTTGTTGTTAAGACTTGGCTCAGGACAGTGTAACTATGCTGAAATTACTATACTACCACATTTTATTTTACAGGTATATAATTTCTTAATGATTTCAAAAAAAGGTTTACTGGAAAAAAGGAAGGAAGGAAGGAAAATAAAATCAAGGACAGACAGTTATTTGACTTTAGTTAAGTACAGCTAAGCTATTCCAGAGAAATGTGCCTGAAATAACTGCTCTATGTTAACCCAAGTAAATATTCACTTATTATTGGGATTTTATTTCTCAAATGGGATGAACTGTATGTTTGCCTGTAGACAGATTTCACATCCTTAGTTAGACTACGTCTAGTTACCACGTGATCACTCGTCTCCATTTTCCCTCAAATTAGTACAAAATTACATAGTCCTTTACGAGAACCTTCCTGTGAGTTTATAGTTCGATGCAATTATAGGAAACTAGAGGACGTGTAAAATAAAGTGTTACTGCACTCTGTTACACACTAGTATTAAGCATGGTGGTGGGGCTTCCATCATTTGTTTTCACAGACGCAGAGTCATGAAATTCACTGTTGTAGAGGTGGAAATTTCGACCTGCTGGTGGCACTGGATGAAGTTAATTGGATATATCTTCAAGAAACCCCGCGTGTCCATCCAACAGTTGCCGAGAAATGGACCAAAGTGTTTGACCTGCAATTGGCAGCTGGGGAAATGGGATATGAAACTATGCAATAAATTACCTTTAATGTAATACTTGGCTTTGCTGGAGGAGCCAATCCTGCGTCTGTAGGGTGCGTTGACCTTCACCTGGCAGATGTTGGCACCAACACAGCTGGGCAGGGAGTTGTTGGTGATGCCGGACAACTGGATGTGGTAGATGTAGCGGTCGCCGTTGGGACGGATGTCTCCAGATGCCTGATGGTGGCTAAGAGGAGAATGAGGGTAAAAAGAAGAATAGTTCCGCTAATCGAAGTAAACATCATTTTTCCCCCTGTCCAATATTAAACAAAAAATGACTTATTTAGAAGTGACTTGGAAAGTGTACCTGGGCCAGGATTAAGACACAGGTGGACAGGGGAAGTGTGTGCTTGTGTTACCTGAAGTAGAGTGCTCCCAGGCTGAGTCTGGCTCCGGTGTCAGGAAGCTTTATCGTCCCGTTCACCATCTCCACCTCACGCTGCTTCACGGCACATGCTGACCGCGTCTCCCAGCCAATCACAAACTCACACGATGCCTCCACAAAACTGCTCACACACACACACACACACACAAAGAGGTGAGATACTCTTAGCGTGGCTGCAGATGGCACATTTCAGAAAGCTAGATGTGAGATTTCTAGGGCCAATTTAACTAGTGGAGTGAATTTAAAACTATAAAAGAAGAACAGAGCTAAAAAATGCTGTGCTGTGGGATTATATGGAAAAAAGATGAAAAAAAAAAGACAAATTAAAAATTAGGGGACAAGTTAAAGCAAGGTATATTGTGGTAGTAAAGTACATAACATTTAAATTTCATTCTGTTCTTGTTCTGTTGTTCATTTTGAACCCAGTGATGTGAAGAGTATTTCATCTGTTGATAACTGATAAATAATCCACCTAACAGATATTTTATACTTTGATGTTTAGTTCTTTGAGGTATAAGAAATGTTCTGCAAAGCCCCTCAGATGAAACTTTAACCAGAAATGGTTTAACTTTAAAGATAAACACTCTGTTCTGCCATTAACTGCCAGTTAGAAATGCTGAACCAAAGAGTAAATGAATGTTACTGTAGAATGTGTTTTTTTTCTATTGCAGCATCACTGATAGTAGTAGAGATACCAGACCACAGATTCAAATGATGCAGATTTTGAACATGTGAAAAAATTCAATTCTGCTTTGTTTAATTTCTTTCTCCACATCCCCATTTGAAACTTTGTCCTTATTTCATATAGTCTATTGGGTTTATTATTTAAATTGTCTGTATGTGAAAATAATAGCTCAAAGTTTTTTTTTTCCTAACAAATGTAATCTCTGGCCAGTGGGGCTGAAAATTAAAAAATTAAAAAAACTTTAAAAAAACTGCTGGTTACATTGGGTTGCGTGTTACCTGATGAGTTTTGGGTGTCCAACGGTGGAGCCGCAGCTCAGCTGGATCACAGTCTTCACCTTCAGGCCGTTACTACAGACATCATCTCCTGCTGAATAACTGACGTAGATCTTTCCATCTGTAGAGAGAGGAAAGAAGTTTGAGACGTGATGATGAACGTTTCTAATGCACAAAAATCAGAACACAGCTGTGAGTGTCACTTGTAACAGGAAACAAAAACTACACAAGTGCTAAGACTCTCTGCGGTTAAAGAACAAAAACACTGAATATATTCATCTAATTATTGATTTTTATATGACTCTGTTTATCTCAGAGCCTGCACTGCTTTCAGTTTAAGTCTGAGTCAATTAGAAGTTAAATTGTTTTGGAAGAAGAGTTATGAAACATCCAGTAAACCATCCAATTCAGAAAAACTTCCTAATCAGTAACATTGTTAAATTCTCATAAGAAAATGGTTGAAATTGATATGAACTTAAGCACCAAATGTTGAACTTAAGACATCATTACTGGCCCTTAAAAAGTCATACTAAACCTCAAGCATACTGCAGTGTATTTGACTTGATTACCCACCAGTGTAGTTCATTTTCTGAGTGTAAACCTGGCCCAGGGTCTGAGTCTGTCCTGCTGCTAAGCGTCGACACACGGTCGCTCCTTCTGGACATCCTGGCAAACCCCCGTGGATGCCCTGACACAGGTTGATGAAATACCTGAGGACATTGAAACAGGAGAGTGTGATATTTGAATACCCTCCGGACTCAGTAAAATGAAGGCTTGAGTGCTTTAGGTGGCCTGACAGAATATTTCTTAAATCACAATATTGTCACCTATACGACTAATCACAGTGCCTATCCATAGCTACGCCCAGACTTACGAATCTCCTCTGTGGCTAAACTTCCATGGCTCAGTTAGGGAGGACAGGGTTCGAAGGTCGAAGGTCTGATGCTGGCTGACCAGCTTACACTCCATCTTCCTCGGGGGACAAACAACACTGGTCTTCCACTGGAAAGTGGCCGAACAACCTGCCGTCTCTGAGAGCAGCTGCGGAGAACCATTGCCTGCAGACTGGTCGCAGGTAAACAGTATGGAGGATTGACGTTTGCCAGAGGCTGGAGGAGAAAGAACAAAGGCAGGTTGGTTTTCATAAAAAGAGAGAACGGGTGACAGGTGATGAATCAACAAAGCAAATACTACAAATGAAGTAATAAATCACCATTCACTTAATCCCCCCCCCCTTTTTTTTTTGTATTTTACAATAGAGCAGGTAAAGGTAACCAGCAGCCAACACCATGAGTAACAACTGCATTTTTCCACGTCCCTGAATGCATCATCAACAAATTGCTCTGGCTCTCAACTGCACTGCCACAAAGGAACATTTTAATCTATTCAGAAACAGGCCTTGTTAGGATTAGGAAAGTGCAAAGGTCAACAGCTAGTAGAAATTTTATTTCCGAGAAGAAACTAACTTGCCAAACTTTGTGGCCTAAAGCCAAAAACGAATGACAATTAGTAGCTTGCATCTTGTTTGCCACCGTTCTTCCTCACGGACGCACAGCTGTGTTTTATTGCTCTCCATGGGTTTTTCAGTAAACTCTTACCATGTGTTGTTGTTTGGCCACTGAAATAAACGTGAAAAAAAGGCCACCATCACCTATCAGTGCAGGTCATTTTTTCATAAACAATGCTGGTTTTCTCCTCTGAGTCAAGAGTTTACACATATCAGCTAAAGCTGTGGTTCCCAACCTGGGGCTCAGGGTCACCCCAAGTGATCGCAAAGTCTACAAATCTGAGGTGTCAGGAGACGATTAACAATACAGGAGAGAGGAAGAAAGGAACAATTCTGCTGCACAACATTACTCAGTTACTCGGTTTTTCTAACTCTAATCCAGCACGCAAACAGCCGCTGACATAAAAAAATGAGTGAAGGTATCTAGAGTTGCAACACAAAGTCAATTGAAAGAAAACTAATCAGCAACTCTTTTGATAACTGATTAATTGATTGTCAATTTTTTAAATAAAAAATGTTGTCTTACATTATAGTAAACTGCATATTTTTGGGTGTTGTACTGTTGGTTGGGATGTCACCTTGTGCTCTGGGATATTGTGATGGCTACTTCTCACTGTTTTGTTATGTTTCAGAGGCCAAAGGATCAACCGAGATAATAATCAGCATAATCAGCTTAATGGATACTGAAATTATTTGTTAGTGCAGCCATGAAGTTAACCTAATTTTTCCTGCTCTCCACCTCGCAGCTTTCTTCCTAAACTTCTAAAACTTCAGCGCCAGTGGCTGGAGTTCACAGCGATTCATTTCTTGTTGTCACATGTCCTGTGTGTTTTTCTGTGTGCTCTATCTTTCCTGCTAGGAGAGAAAAAAACCTATCACCTGCACTGCAGAAGCCCCACTTCCTGTCCGTGTCAAAGTTGGGGGTGGTGGCACACCATTTCTTGCCATCTGTCCTTTCATCTTTAGTGCACTCGGTGTACGACTTCTTCATGAGAATGAAGGGGAAAACACATACCTCACCTGCATTTGTCACTAACACACAAAGATATAAACTACTTGTTCAGTTGCTTTCCAAACATTATGATCTTATCCAATGATTATGCCTCTTTTTCTGGGAATCTACATCACAAGTGAAATTTATACTAATCTATAAATCTCAGTACACTGAAATATTGGTAAAAATTTTACAAATGCGGATATCAGATTTCCACCAGTTTCTTCTTAAAGAAAGATCCAAAATACATGTATCCACTGACATTTCAGGGCATATTAAAAGCAAGAGTTAACCCGGGATCTGTTCTTCGAACGTGGCATCTCTAATCTGGGCTAATATGTTGTTAATCTGGTCAAAATGTACCTGTTAATTCTCATCCAGCTAATATGGCACATCAATTGCATTTACAGGAGAGATTTTTTCATGTTAGATGACGTTTTCTTGAAAAACAATGTGCTCTTATTTTGTTTTGAAAAGTCACTGGTGTTATTACCTTTACTGACCCCTTCAATGTTCAGACCTCATCCCACGCACTTTGTTGTTATACAGTTAGTTGTAATGAGTGAATGCAGTCGTGCGACTGAAAGCAGCCGTGAGTGGGATTGGGTTCCGACGGCCGCTACCATTTTGGACCTAAACACCAGTTAGACTCGTCACGGTCAGATGCTAACGAATCTCTTATCGAACCTTATATCTCTACACGTTATTTTCTATTCGCAAAGACCAGTGTTAAAAACATGCAGGCAACGTTAGCAGCTTCTTATTTATACCCCTGTGATTTGGATCTAGTAGTTTTTTTAAATATCAGGTATGAAAGTTGGCATCTTAGTAGCTGTTATTTCAGTTTGTCACACAAACAATATCAATCAACAATCAACATTTCATATCTTCTCCTGCTCATCTCATTTCAGGTTGGAGCTGCATGTTGTGAAAATGAATTAAGTTAGTTTGATTAATGTTAATGATTAATCTGGTAGCTGCCAGTAAAAACTGTAGTATTTCTGGCTTCTGGCCCAACAACAGCTGATCACAGATCAGAAAACTGAGTCTCTGAGTTGCAGTTATTTATAATTTTAGTTTCTTGCTGATGATGATAGTTGAACATATGGATTCGGATTTGATTCTGGATTCAGATTCGATAAAATGCTATTGAACCTACCATTGATGAAGTTCTCCCTAGTGTACGAGTATACAGTAGATGCTGTCGTGCTGATTATAAGACTAGTTGCTCTCATGTTTGTTTTCCATCTGGTTTTTTGAGAATTTGTTCTAGCCCCAGTACGATAGGGCTATTTTTCATCAATGTGTTCGAGGCTAAGTGTATTCAGTCTGTACTTAGGATGCTTTAAAAAAAAAAAAACCCATAAATTTTAGTATCACAATGTCAGAGTTAGATTACAACGCCTTTTGGTTCCATTGGTCTGATAAAAAAATAACAGAAACTTTTGGTTGAGTTTAGCTGGGTTTCTCAATCACCGACATGTTCTCATTTAAAATCATAATTATGCCAATACTTTTCATTACTCCTCTTACAGAATAAGTCATTTGTATAGAAAAATTAGTTCATGTAGGAGTTTCACCCAAACAAGTCTTGGTCATGAACCAGCCCATTAGGTTTTGTCTTAAAGATAGGATGCTCTGACAGCTCAAGATAACTTTTAAACTAGCTTTAAAAGAACTTATTACCCATGTTTCTGTCATTTCATCAACATTCAAATCAAGCTGACTTCAGTTATTCAGGTACAAAGGCCCTGCTCTTGAGCAAACTTATCTTGATGTGGGCGATTCTTATTTCATTTTTGGTGATGTAATTTTGGATTTCAGGATTTTATTGTTATGTAGTATGTCTTCTAACGTCCTGGGACCATGGTGTAAAAGAGCATCATCCCCTGGAGATTGTAAGACTTTTGAGGGGGTGGTAAACACGGTAAGTATAGCAGACTTACCTGGTGGGCAGGGATCTCCCCCACCATACTGCATCAGTACGGCCTGCTCTTCATGTCTGAAGCCCATTGTCATGGCCTTTCTGATGCCAAATGATGAAAATGACTTGTCTGAACCAGAACCAGACACCTGGCAAACTGCACTCTTCTTACAGGCCGGCTCTGACACTGAGCTGCAGACGCTGATGTGGTAGGTGCTGGAGGGCCCTTTTACCTTAACACACAAGGACTCAACTTTACTACAATTTTTAACTGGTAGCCAGAGTGGCAGAGCTGCAGTCTAGAGCACCATATCACCCATAACTTGACAGACAAAAACCTTACAATATTTAACAAGATGAAGGGAGAATCCAGTCGAAAAGTGTTCAAAATCACTGGGAAGTAACCTTGGTGGAGCTCACCTGGACTTCCTTAGAGAGGCTTGAAAGGTCAAAGGTAAACTGGAGCTGGGAGTCAGTGAGCTGGCAGCCACTGGTGTTGGTGGCATCTGAACAGACTACAGGCGTCGCCCACTCAAACAAATAGACACACCCCTGCAGCCTCAGCATTTGTGGAGAGCCCTGGAGGCAGACATAAAGGTAACTCATTTGTTCAAAGATAAATCCTCAGAGAAGCACAGGACATAAAAGTGCTGACTCACCAGCTCCAGGCCTCTCTGGCAGGTAAAGATAATGGTTGAGGTGTAGTTCTGTGCAGGGTCGGCCGCGCACTTGGTGGAGCTGTGATAGGTGATGGACACCTCCCCTGTGTCACTGTTGATCTCAGGACCGCTGGTAGTCCGTCCAATATCCTTAAAGAGACAGAAAAGAGAAAGAGTTAAAGCGGGAAAAGGATGAAAGGAACTGCTGCAAGAGAGACAGGGACATGAAAAATAAATTGAGAATTTCTGACACAGAAAAAACAGGATCATCTGAGAAGAAGACACAGACAGTGGAGATGGACACTGAAGCACATTTTCTAAAATAATTTCAACCCCACTTCTTCCTTCCCCATGATTTCCCTCCGGTTTTAAACAGCAACTCCGAGTGGGTCACTTGTTGCTGATTGGATAATAAACACTCTCACTTTATAACAACAAAGCTACAAAAGGTGCTTCGGGAAATGTATTCAACTGAAAACTGACCTACCTGCTGAAAGTTACAGGATATATTGGGGGAAAATGGATCATTTACATGAAACATGATGCCGACCATGAAACATGATGCCCTGCTGCTGAATTGTTGGGTTAAATAGGGCCACTGGACCTTTTCACACATTGTCAGTCCAACGTCAGAGCTCTTGTTTTCATTATAAGGGGTCAAATCACATGCAACTGAGGTTAAAGTAAATTGTCCTTTATCTGCCTTGTGCGAAAATAGTGTAAAGGACAACATTTGGTCGGTGTGTGTCTCACCACTGGCGGTCCATTATCAGGATCCATACAGACGGCAGCTCCAGGGGGGCAGGGGACCCCGGGGATGGGGTTGAGAGGCAGACAGATGTTGATGTAGAAGTCTGGAGATCCATCACTTTGGTCCACTGCCTCATCTGAAAGGAGAAAAATTGGAGGAGAGAAACAGAAACACGTGGCAGTTAATCTAGATGAATGCTGTGCCCAATAAACGATGGACATGAATGAAAATCCACACTGACATGATGCATATTGTACTACATTTGCTCGCCGTTATTTTGTTGTCAGAGCATGCAAAAATCATAAGACCTCTGATATCTTCAAGCGGTTAGATGTGAAACCTTGGCTCACTTACCTGTTGCTGTGTAGTAACCGCTGACATGAATCAGAGGAGTCAGGTCTATAAGAGCGGAGCCATTCTGGACCGAACATTTTACCTGTAAGATTAAAAAGGGGGAAAAAAAAAAAAAAGTACGATGCTCTGGGTCAGTACACACTGAACAATAACAGCTTTTATGCTTCAGAAAGCCGGAACCAAAGCGAAGGAATTCATACATTTTGTACTGTAATGTTATCATTCTTTTATTGACTATACAATAGCTGTGCAACGTTTTCTTCCAATATTTGGTCTTCTAAATGCATCTGAGTTTTAAAAATTATTTTGGAACAAGTAAGTCAGAGACAAGCCCGTGATTCTACTGCACAAAAAAAAAATAAAAAAATGTAATGCTACATTCTTACCTCCTTTGATTATCCTTGAGAAGTCTCTAGAAGGTGACTTTAGTCTACCTGCACCTTTAGTCTCAACTGAAATTCAATTTGCTCTGTGAAATGGCCAATTTAGTGCTAATTTGTGAAGGAATGCGCTACATTTTCCACTTGATTATGTGGAAATAACTTTTCAACATAAACAAAGTTGACCTTCTTTACAGTATCCTATAATTTTTGTTGTCATACAAAGCCAATGTATCCACAACTAAGGCGATGACAGTACCATCTGAATGACTGTTTAGGCGCGTGTTTTGGCATGGTTTGTGAGGCAGTTATCTATTGATGTTAACCAGTTAGCTGCACAGGTGTACAACATTTACAGCATATCACGGCACACACATATAAACACATGCTGGGCTCAGGTTGTGTGTAATTCATAACAAACCACACAGTCCTTTTCAATTATTTCTTAACTGTGTTGGAGGGGGTAAGCCTTCTCTAGCAACAAGTTTGATAAAAAATAAAAAAAAAAAATAAAAATTGTACACACAAACATACTTACAGTCTGTTCACAGACCAGGGGTGTGTGGAAAGAGAAGTAGTGTGTGCAGGTCTCAGCTTTTGAGTCGATGAGGACTGGCTCTGGCGGTGCCGTGCCCATGTTAGGTGGCCTACAGAAACAGATTGTAAATATTCATTATGTACTCATGAAGGTTATAATGTTCATTTTTTATAAAAACCGTTTTAGAGAGGTGTTGACTCAACTGTACGATAATTTTGGAGGATTGAGTTTGTGGTGCTGTGGAGCTGTACTGCATTATATAGTGTAACCTTCATGAAGTTAGGATTTATTGCAGGACCGATGTATCAGACTGCCTTACTCTTAGCTAGGTGTGCCTAATAAACTGCCAACAGAGTGTACAGTGTATGCAATTTGCTGGATGCTTTTATCCAAAGCAAATCACACAGAGCTAAAGTCAGGGTTTTGTTTCCTTCCCAGGAGACTGTAACGCAAATCTATGCATATATACGGAGATACTTACCCTGCATCAAATATAAAACCCTACCGAAGGTTGAAGACTGAACTGTGGTCAAAACATAGATTTGTAGGAAGTAAATTGCAGCTTTGCATCCACTGCTTCAGTGACTGGCATTATCCAGCAATGCTGTTTAAGCTTTCAGCTGTCTGCACCTGAACATAACAGGTGTGGTTGTTCAACCTTCTTCGAAGAGGACATGGGGCTGTACTGCACTATCATAGGCCACTCAGTGTAAGGGCTTAGATTATTTAAGAGATCCTAAATAGAGGTCCTTAATTTACTGAGCTTACTAGTGCAACGTCTTAAAAAAGGCAACGCAAGTATATAAGCAGCTGCAAAAGAAAAACAACAATGAAAGCAGCAATGACGAAACAACCAAAACTAAGGAGAAACAAGGGCACAGGAAGAGGCGAGGGGGGGGTACCTGCAGATAAAGTAGATGACGGTGCTGTGTTTGAGTTCGGGGTTTGCTAGGCAGGGATCTCCTCCTTCATACATCAGCTCCACAAAATGATCCCTGTATGAGAGTTTCTTGCTCACCTGACCACCGCTCACTGCTGTGCTGACGTCCTTAATACACACAGCTGTAACACAAAACGCATAGGGATATTAGAGAATGCCAAGATGTACAGTACATTTCTGATCTGCTGCTCCGTTAAGTACGCCCCACACCGCTCAGATCGTCTGGGGCAGCTCTGCACACACGGAGAAACATGGAGGAGCAGCATTTACTTTTTATGCGCCTCGTATCTGAATAAACCAGCAGAAAACTTCAATCTGCCACAGCTTTCATAAAATTTGGGGCTATTTATTAATATCCAGTACTGTACTGTTACTATACTGTCATTTTATTCTACTGTTCAATCTGCCTTATTCTGGTTTATCTCATTTTTATGTACGGCAATAAATTGTTTGTCCTTTTGCTGGTTGGGTTGAACTATATTTCACATATTTTAGTGACATTTGGCCTAAGGTCAGAAAATGAGCAAGCGATTAGATTTAGATCCAGCTGGGAATTCAGGAATTCATTTTTTTTAATGACTAACGATTTTTCAACATCACAAGATATGCAAGTATTTAATTTTTTTTGCCATTTTTTCACAAAATTTTTTAATTAAAAAAAAAAAAAAAAAAAAAACTATCTGGCACTCGCATTCCCATATTTCTGTATTACTATGCATTTTGATGCAATTCCGGATACGGATTTAACAGTTTTAAACATTCCCATAGTTGTAATTACAATTTCAAACCTATTGTGCAGCCTTGGCTGAGGTATGTGCTCTCTGAGTGCTTTCCAGGTTACTGTGCAATATCCAGTACACCCTGGTAAAAGAGCGGTCAATAATTTGAGAAGTACTGGAATTTCAGGTCTCTCATTTCATTCCTTTTGGTGCTGCGTGTTGCAGCTGACGAACAGAGATGACGCATGTCCTCAGTGTTACATAAACTATCCAAATGTGTGAGCAAGGCCAAACATTAACCAGGAGGAGTTCCAAGTTAAATCAAAGTTTTTGGAATTTGCAGAGCTTCTTCTTATAAGGAAAGACAGTTAAGAGAAAATAAAAACTAGAAAGTGTCTTTTTCAGCTTCATGAGTGAGCAGTCTGCAGGAGCTGTAAAAGTTAAAGACCTCTGTTTTTCTGTCTTCTTTCAGGCAGTTTGTTCTACAGTTAGAGTTGTTATTTTGTTTGGCACGATTTTGTCACCTACACAAAAACCTTTTTTTCCTCTGCCTTTGTCAGTTTTGTACTGGTAAAGTAAGGATTAAACAGCTGTCACACTGCGAATATCCTCCTCCTGTTCAAGGAAAATAGGAAAACTGTCTACTGAGTAACTTTCTGAAGAAGTTACAAAACATATACCTATATAAACATATTTCTGTTATATATTTATTTATTTATTTATTTATTTATTTTTAAAAACAGCTGCATCCCCATCAAAATCCCCACAGAAATTCAAGTACAATGGAACATTAGTCTCTAGAACCCACACTGAAAACCAGCCGAGCTGGAAACTGGACCAGTCAGCAAACCAGCACAGGGAAGAGTTGAAATGGTTGAACATTATGTCATTTGCAGTTCTGACTAGTTAAAAGGTTGACTCAATCACAGTGATGACAACCTAACGACAATTTCTTTAACAAGATATTTCTCATTTTTTATTAAAGGGATCTGAAGTACACAGCAGAGACCCCCTCTCCTGTTTCCATTCTATTACACTAATGCAAATATAAATTTCGCCTACCGTTCTCTTTGAGCACACATTGTAGGTAATGCGGGTGGTAATGTGGTGTTCATTCTCTAAGTCAGTGGGTAAATAATGAACACCTGAAAGACGCTCGGTCACTGGACGGATGCACATACCGGCTTCAGGGCTGCACCCTGTGTTGACCATGTTCCCACAGATGTTCATACGGAACATCCTCCTGTGTTCCTGGGGGTCGTAGACAGTGTAACCACCTTCCTTTGTCAGGGTGTTAAGATCGATCAAATGACCTGGGGGAGAAAAGTTCAACGTGACACTGATACTCCTCTATTCCTGTATATCCCTATACGCTCCACTACCACAAATACTGAGGCACTTTTACTCTAGATTTTTCTAGTTTTTATTGTCACCAGACAGTAAAATTATTAAAAGAAAAAAAAAAAAAAAAGATGATTTTTCTGAGTGTCTGACCTGTAGCTGGGTTGGTGACCCTGCAGTCATCGTGTTGAGTGCTGTTTAGCGGGCAGGCAGCAGCTGTTAACCACAGGAAGGTGTAGACACAGTCCTCAAGGACAGAGATCAGAGTAGGCCGGGAGTCCTGGATGGGGGATAGGAACACACATGTTTGTCTTTCCTTTCCCCCCCCCTCCCTTTTCACACAAACACATAGCATTTGTTCCAAGTGTCCAACCTTTCCGGTCACCTGAGAGTGCCTTTGTTGTAGGAACATTCTGAACCAAAGAAAACATTTAAAAACGATGAATGTACACCAGGTTAATCTCTAATAGAGTCCTGCACCGCCCTGAGATTTCAGCTTCACCACGACTACGTCCAATTCATTTAGCCAAGCCCTGACCATACCTGTCGGTTCACAAAATTTCTCAGCGTAAACCAAGACCAATATATTTTGATACTTTCTAATCTCCCACTATGCAGATGAGAGACTAAAAGCTGCTGTTGATTCTGAGAGACTGTTTATGTGTTACTTTTGATATTAATATATGATGTTCAAATTTAAAGATACAAACCTGCAGCATGTAGACCACCACGATAAAACACTGAATACCAAAACTAATTAGATTATTTACTGGGTGAGGCAGGTTAACTGCATTTTGTACAGACCGACATCAGACTCAAGAATTTGTATGTATCTGTCCATTTTAACATATTCTGTCCGTTACTTGCAAAGTGTATCCCTCACCACTTTGTCTCTGTCACACTTGAAGCGGATGATGCTGGTCCTGCTGCGGTCTCCATCGGGGCAGGCCTGGCCGCTGGTGTACTGCAGCTTCAGGACATTTCCATCCCATGTGGGACCAGACTCCAACTGCCCCAGATTCACATATTCATCTCCGACCTTTACACAGGATGCTGCACTGGAGGGACACTTCCATGAACCTATCACAAGACGAGCAGAGGGCCAACTTTGGATTTTTATTGATTTATTTTCAAGAATTCAATTGTAATTTTAACAGAAGTGAAAGGCAGTGAAATGACTAAATCAGAAGTAGGACCAAAGAAAATGCTGTTTCAAAACGCTCACTTAGATTACAGATATAGATTATACATAAATATAGATGAATAAGTCTGACTTATGGAGTCTTTCGATGGTTACGGGGGTTAGTCGCGCCGGGCCAGGCCATGAATGGCTTAGAGCAGTCAAGCTGCAACGGACAAGGTGCGAGTGTTTTTCCACTGCAAGGTAGAGCCTGTCACCTGCAGCCCTTTTATGCTCACTGTGGCTCGCTGTACTTTTCCTCCTGGCAATATTTAAAACTGACCTGCTGATAGTGCAAACAGTGAAGAATATGTCCACATCTGGTTGATTAGACCTGTTGTTATCGAACAACAGCAAAAGCTAATGAAGCTCTGCTAACTCCATGACAAACACACCGCATGTCCGATAACTTCTTCACAATAAAAGAATCTCGCCGGTTCCCCAGTGGAAAAAGCTTTTAATGGGAAGCAGCAAGAGCAGGAAAGCTTTAGTTTGCCTTAGAAGTAGATGAACACGGCTCCAGTATTGCTGAAAGCAGTCAGTAAACAGTATCATAAGACTGACTTCGCAAAGCACAGACAGTGACGATGGAAACACGTCATTAGGCTTGGCTTGGCTTGGCTTGGCTTGGCTTGGCACAGTGCCAATAGAGCCGATCGGGGTTCATGGAAAAATCCTAGTAGATGCGACGGTATTACTGTATGTTTTACTGAATCAATAACAAAAGTGAACAAGCAGGCACGCTGACCTCCCTGCTGCACCAGCGACCTGCAGACATTGATGTAGAATCGTCTCCCCATGTCCACAGTAGAGGGCTCCACCTCCCAGTTCCGGGACTCCAGGGCCAGAGGAGAGAGGTCGTAGGAGTGGCCCTGACCATCACTGAGAACAGAACAGACAGAGGGTGAAAATTCAGTGTCATACCAGTTCATGGTATTTACAGATTTCTGAACAGCTAGTAACTGTTTCTGTTCATGTTTTACTGTTGGTCATTACATGGTCATTGTTGTCTGGTCAGATACAGATTTCAGTTTGATTTTAGTGCAACAATGTGTTGAATTTCCAGCAGTTGATAACACTGCAACTGTGATGCTTGGTGTAGATAAAGAAATCTACAAAAGTACTTGTCCTGATTTATTATTTAACAATACACTTTTTCCAAGTGTCTGCAATCACTCAAAGAGATGAGCAGAAATAACTTCAAATCTATTCTAGGAAAGATTATAAAAAAAAAATATCTTTGTTCCTGTTTTTCTTTCCCAAGTAGATGGATCCTTGAAAACTTCCCTGTAAGATGTTGACTCACACTCAGGGAAAAACAAATAATAATTGTACGAATGGGGAAATCTGTGGCCTCCAGCTACAACAGTTGCTTTCAGAAATACACAGAAAGTCAGATAAAATATTGATATACATCATACATACAATTCACTTGTAACTAACCAATGAATTGCCCACATAGCAAATCAGGCTTAATGATAATGTTGGCCCTGATGCCAAAGACCAATTATCTAACATAAAGCTGTATAAAAAGCTGGAAGAGGAAGAAAAAAGGAGATGGAGCAAGAGGAGGATTGTTACTTGTAGGAGCAGCTGGTGGTTTTGACTGGGACGCAGGCCAGAGCGGTGGGCCAGTTGAACAGGTAGGTACAGTCTGGAGTCTCCTTGATAAACTCTGGTGCTCCCTTAACAAGTGAAGAGACAAAAACAGACACACAATAAATCAACACCGCTAAAGAGCTGGGATGCATTTCTGTGCTTTATATAAAGAAACCTTAAATTAACACTCTGATTTTGGGGAAAGAACAACGTTTGCTGTGAAACTCAGAATCAGATGAGAAGATGGATATTGATGGTGACATGTGCATGTTGTCCTCTCTCTCTCTGTCTGTCTGCCTCTCTCTCTCTCTCCCTCTGTGCGTTTGTTTCCTTTCTCCTCTGTGTGTCAATAATGTGCTTGGTTTATGCCTCTTGTGTGTTTGTGTAGTCTGTCCTCTTTCCAGGTCTCCATGGTAGAGAGGAGGTTGTGCGGCTCAGGTCCTATCTGTTTGGTGGCACCTGGAAGTTGCTCAACATCCTTCTGGGTCATATTCTCCCTATGTGTTAACAATCTAGCTTTAATTTTGTCATCCTGATTGCATCCCTATCGCATGTCTGTCTGTCCCTGCTCTGTTGCTCTTCCTGAGATTTCTCGCATTATTTTCCCTAGTAAAAGGGGGTTTTTTTTGGAGTTTTTCCCCATCCAAATTGTGGGTCTAAGGTTAGAGGGTGTAATTTCAGCACAGTTTGTAAAGCCCCTTGAGGCAAATTTTTGATTTCTGATATTGGGCTATATAAATAAAACTGATTTGACTGGACACTGCTAGCCTAGCTTGGTCAAATGTTCAAAAATGACTTCCAACATCCCCTGAAGATGTCTTGCTTGCATTATTATCTAATTAGCTATCACCTTGATAGTCACCAGTAACCATTCCCAACAGCTCCAGTGCACATCACTCCTAAAACCACACAAATACAAAGCTTGGGATCGGCTAGAACAACAATAAATTGGTCACTGGTCCAGCATATTACCCCATGTACAAATTTCTTAGGTCAACCTTTCCTAGAAATTTACAGCACAGTCCTTTATATATCAGTAGCTGATTTTCTGTCTCTGTGTGAATGTGTAAAACTCACAGGATGCCTGTCAGGGTGGCAGGAGAAGTAAATCTCTGTTGATCTTTGGTATATCTTATGACAGGTCTCTCCGTTGGTGTAGTTCAGGATGAGCTGGTCTCCCACATAGCTCAGAATCTGGTTTGCCATTCCTGCATGCATGCACACATATGAAAACACACACACGCACACGCACACACAAAGGATAAATACAAGAACAATGACAAAAAAATGCTAGATAAAAGATCAGAATATCCAGCGAAACCCGTACCCGCAATCTTGTGGTTGTTTCCATCCACCTGGCAGGAGGAGACCGGATCGACGCTCGTGTCTGCGTGGGTGCAAACACCTTTCTGGAGCCCCTCGCAGATCGACAGGTGGTAGGTGTATTTACCACTGGTGATGGGGTAATCTTTTCCCTTGAGAGAGCTCAGGTTGAACTCGTAGCCACTCTTGGGGTCACGAACCCGACAGTTTTCCCCTGGGTGGAAAGGTTTGGACAGTGACCAAACAGGCACATGCTCTTGTCTCTCCTTTGTTGCAGTTAAATCAGTAGAGGTGGTCGATACTGTTGTTCTTCTAAAACTCCATTGTGGCCCCTGACATGATGGATTTAATCCATTCTGCAGTTTCATCGCTTGCAGATTTATTGTACGTCGCCACAGCAGTTGTTTGACCCCAGTATTTTGATCAAATCCACACGTTCAAATGTCACATTTTCAAATATCAGTATTTGTTTTCTGAACAAAAAAAAAAATCCAAAGGCTGCGGTTTTAATCTTAATATACTGGTGTCCGCATCTCTCAACACTTTGTCACTTACACACATGATTTTACCTTGAGACGTCCTGATAGGGCAGGCCTCAGATGTCCTCCAGACGAAGACATATTCACAACCATCTCTGCGATCAAACATGGGGGAGCCCTAGAAATTCAGACACAGAGATATAAGCTCATCATCTCAGCTAATTTGTACGTAATTCTTATATGTGTGTGTATATTTCCGTGTTGATTGCATAGCCCATGATACACACTGTATTTGCTATACGGATTTGATGGTAATATGCAGTCACTGAGGCACCTGGACTCGTACATCAATGCTGATTTTGACATCAAGGACCATAATGGAAATAAGACTTTGACTTTGTTGTGTTATCCGTGACCTATTGCTGACATGTGTGACCTGGGGTCCTTGCTCTAATTGTGTCAAATAAACTTAACTAAACTGAACTAAAACTACCGTTAATGTGTACTGGACTCTGAGCACTGCCAAAACACGGGATACACACACTCGACCCTGTGCCTGAACGCATCCCGTGTAGATACTGGTGAAGGACCGAAGCTGCCGTTGCTGCTCTGCTAATATGCTGCTTTCACTAGGCAGCCCGTGAAGACATCGTGTTACGAGCAAACCCTCGCTAAGACCAGATGATAGCCATCTTGTGATGGTCTGATTGATTAGTTTATGGTAACTACCTGAAAGTATCCAAATTTCTGTGTAAACACTTTTACTTTGATAAAACTAGGCAACGGCGGGTGGTCTCAGCGGGAGCTCTAATATTCACCGGATTGTCGTCACACTGTAGGATGATGCGTGTTGAGTAGCGGGATGTGGAACCACACTTGTCTCCGTTCTGATACATGATGCTGATGGAGCCGCCCTCCGCCACCTGCGGCTTGGACTGGATGTACCCCAGGTTGTAACTTTTCCCATCAATCACACCACAAGCACCCAAAGGACCCACTGGACAGAAGACAACAACGTGCATAACTACGGTCAGTGGCAGGAAAAATGTAACATTTTGACAATTTCCCTTTGAATTTAATAGCAATCTTACTGATTGACTGATTGTATGCTGTTGTATTGCAAAATGTCTAGATTGTCCTACAATGATTCCTAATCTCAGGAATCTGGTAACATAAATTTTAACTAAAAAAAAAAGAGTCAAATTTTGGTCTGAGGTTTATAATAGTTTCAGATTTGTATGCAAAATCGCATATAACACAATCAAACTTATGATCAGTGCAGCAGTAAACTGTTCCGCTTTACATCAGCAAAAACTTGTTGAATGTTGCAACTTTTTAAAATGTGGCAAAAACGATTAATCTGCTGATTATTTTCTCAATGAATTAATGAATTATTAAGTCCATGAAGCAGTAAAAAAAAATGCCCATAATAATTTTCCGGGGCCCAAAGTGATGTCCTTGAATTCCTTGTTTTGACATCATATATGATAAAACCAAGCAGCAAACCCTCATATATGAGAAGCTGGAACCAGTAAATATTTAAATATTCATCGCTGAACTTTACTGAACTTGAGTCAAGCATGTATAAGGAGTTCTATTTCTTTTATGCAAGAAAGAAAAGCCCAAACTCTACCTATCTACCTCTGCGTTCAATGTCCCGTATTTGTATTTGACTTTATTTATGTATTTATTTTAATATCACAACAACATGTGTCAGCCTAAACCCAGAGTATGTGTGGGTGCACTGGGTGAGGAAACATGGACGAGCATACTGACCTGGACAGTCTTTCACGGGGGGGAGAGGTTTACAGACGTTAATGTAAAAGCTGCGTGATTTGACCGCATCTGTATCTATGGCGATCCAGGGGCTGTCCTCTCTATCCCGGATGAGGTGACTCAGGTCATACTTATTACCATGGGTATCTAGCGGTAACAGAAAGGGATATTTACACACACAAGAAAAAAACCGAGAGGCGTATAAAATGGTTTCATTCTGTAAACAACAACCTCACTCCTGTCAGCTTTCTGATTCTCATCGACATCTAGTTTGTTGTAACTTCATTGAGAAACAACATTAACAATCAGAGAAATAGGAACAAAAACTCACTAATTATAAAAAAAAAAAATTTGAGACAAACAAGAGCCCTATTTTTCAAATGTTTACAAATTTAGACAAAAGATAACCTGCTAATCTGCAGACAGTACATACTTTGCAATTGACTGCTCATAATTTCACATACATCTAAGGTGTGTCTGTCTGTGTGTGTGTCTATGTGTGTGTCTGTGTGTGTGTGTCTATGTCTGTGTCTGTGTGTGTCTGTGTGTGTGTGTCTGTGTGTGTGTGTGTGTGTGTGTGTCTGTGTGTGTCTGTGTGTGTGTGTCTGTGTGTGTCTGTGTGTGTGTGTCTGTGTGTGTCTGTGTGTGTGTGTGTCTGTGTCTGTGTGTGTCTGTGTGTGTCTGTGTGTGTCTGTGTGTGCCCCCATACCAATGAACTGGCAGTCAACTGGAGCTGGGATGCAGGCCAGAGCAGTGGAGAACTCAAAGAGAACGTCATGGACCACATGGTCAGGCAGAGAGCTCAGGTCCTCACGCAGCACTTTTAGTGAGCCAGGGTGAGAGTTTGGATCACACACGAAATTAATGGTAAAGGTGTCCCGCGTTGCTGATGAAGAGGGAAAATTTTAATGAAGAGATGGAATAATGTGCAGAGTCGAGAAAATGTTAAAATCTTTACAAAATCTAATTGAAATCAAAATTAATTTTCGCCACGACACCAGTAGGTACAACCTCTGCATTTTGTCTTATTGTACTTATTTGATCAAAATTCTCTTTACCAAAAACAAGAAATTTAACTTTTATTTTTTTCTGCAGTGGTAACGCCCCTTCGATAATGTTTTGTAGGGCATGTGAAGTTTTAGTTCAGACCGTCAGCACTGTAATTTATCGGTTTAATATTTATGTAGGTGAGCAATAAAAACGGTTCATAATTTAATTCTTATTCAAACAGTCACACAAGGAAATAACCAGCTGTTCTGAAGTTGTCTGAATTTCCTGTTGCTGCAACCTTTAACAGTTTGGTCATTTACCATCACCCCAGCTGGACCCATGAAAAGAGGTACAACTAACGCTAGCCGAGTCCATGACGCAGGATGAACACAACTCTGAGCTTCCACCCAAAAGTTGAATGTTGCACAAACACCTGAAGCTGCTATAGGTATTTGATCAGTGCTGGTCTGAAAAGGGGGGGGGGGTTCTTGTATTAACGCTCGTAGGCTATGGCTATGGCCAGGGCTAGGGCTATGACGTGCTCCAGTAAGAAGTGCACCACAGGAGCTGAGACTATCAGTTCCTGCATATTTTTAAACTAAATTTTTGTATCCTCGTTACCTGTGGGATCGTCCAGGGGTCCCTTATACGTTAGTTTGAGCAGGCCGTCGGTGGAGTACTGGAGGGTCTTCTCCACCCCCACTGGGCTGGAGGGATGCCCATCATCCAGTTCACAGCCAGCCATGCCGTGTCCGCATTCTGCCACATCTGAGCAGATATTCACCTGCAGGGTGGTGAAGAGCAGAGATTATACTTCTGTTGAATCCTAGAGGGAGTGTTGTACTTATATTGCATTGACACAAGTCTTGAAAAACATGATTAAAAAAAAAAAAAAAAACAACATAAGAAAACAGGAACAGTTACCTCCAGTAGAAAACGACAACAGAGGATTTTCTTAAAACTACAAAAACATTCAAAGTCTTTGGACAGTCTTAACAAAACAAAAAAACAATGCAAGCTTTTGCAGACTGTCATTGCCTGGGGGGCTCTTCAGCTATTTTAGTTTTGTTTAAAAGTAAGTTTAAAAATTAATTTACAATGAAAACAATTATTAGTTGATGTCATACTTTTTACGTCAACTAGTGTAAAACATTATTAAACACATTTTTATTTATGAACACTCAAAACTCAAAATTAAATCCTGCACTTCACTGGTGTGAGCATGTTTGGCAGGACCTTATTTACTGCTGGCAGTGAGTTGTCAATGTGGCTTTATTACCAGAAAGTCCTTCCCATTCGCATTTGTCTTGTAACCGGTCTCTGAAGCCAGAAGCTGAAGGTTGAACTCAAAGCCAGTGTTGGGGTCCACAACTGAACAGCTCTGAGACACAAGGATATCAACCGTGTTTTAAATTATTCCAACCATTTTTGAAATATTTTGGATTAAATGTCAGAGGAGATAAAAATACGTTGTCTTATAGGTGAACTCACATTGTTCTTGGTTGTTCTGATGGCACAGGCTGCCCTGGTCTCCCACATGAAGTTGGCAGTACAGTTCTGGTACATGAGGAACCGTGGGCCCATAGACTGCACAGTGGGGGGGGGGGGTGAAACGCAGAGTTACACATCAGACACATGTAAGATTTTCAGTGTAAACAGGCTGCACTCCACTTTACTGTCTGAATTCTATTCACTTACCACAGCTCCTCTGGAGCAGACCAGGTGGACGCGTGTTGTATAGGTGAGCTTCTGGCCGTCTGACATGCAGACAGAGCCGTCTGTGAACTCCAGCAGCAGCCGGTCCCTTCCCTCGATGATCGGCCCTCGCTTGGAAATACCCATGTTACTGACTGATACCACCTCCTCCAAAGAGCCCTGAGGACAGAGGGCAGGAAACTCATGTTAAATTTCATATCAGAGACTACTTACACTTTGCATTCACTGGCAGAAGGTTGTCGTTTCTATGTTAACAATGACCACATAATTATAAAAATGGGATGGGCAAAGTAGCATGTAGCAGTAGGTCCACGTTTTCTACAGTTACATGCGTTACATTCTGGACCTTTGTATACTGGGACTGTCTCACACACCAGGTTCGTAAAATTCAAAAATTAAACTTTTTAGCGGGTGATTTAATGATAACACTTTGTGGTCATGTTTCTGACAAGCGGATTCAATTTTGCAGACTTTGCTAAACTTTTACTAACCAAGTCTTTTCTCTAAACCTGAACCCAGGAGAAATCGGCTAAACTACTCAGGAGGCAGACGCCGGCAACATTTCCCTTACCGCCATCCAGTGGGATTGGGTACGGCCCAACTCGGTACTATGCTACTTCCTAGTTACTTAGCAGTTACGTACCTGCTTGGATATGTACTTCATCTGGCAGACGGACGCATGACGGTCGCAGCCTGGCACAGCGTTGATGGGCCGGCATATGTTGATGTAGTACTTCTTCACGTTCATGGTGTCAGACAAATCCATGGCCTGCCAGTTTGCGTTGGTGGTGGAGCGAGACAGGCTGGAAACGAAAAGATGAAAAGCGGGTGAGGAGGAGAGCGGGTTGTCTTGTGTTTAGACAAGTCTTCTGTGTGTAGGATGTTTTATGGCTGCCTAAAAAAAAAGCTTACACATAACACACTTGTCGAATTATTCACAAAACCGAGAGAAAATGCTTCTTAATGTACCGCGGCACATGTAGCCACGCATTACCTGGATAGGTCGTACTGCTCGAGAGTGCTGGGATCTGTCACCAAACACTCGTGGGGCCTTTCAGGACATGCGTAGGAAGTGTACCAGCGGAAGTTATATGTGTACTTGTCTTCGACCTGGTTTAATAAAATTAGGACAAGATTTAAGTTTAAACATCAATCATACATGCGTTCATTTACAGCTCGCAGAAATAGAGGCACACAAAGGCCCTGTACAAATGTTCAGAAGTGCAGATACGTGGTGTAAAAATGGTATCAAATACACTATACAGTATCCAGACCACGCAGAGACATGGTTAAAACAATGAAAGGAAAGAGGAAGGGAGGACTTTACCTGAAATTCGGGTTTTCCAGCTCCAGCTTCTGGGTCACAGAGGAAGGAGATGATAGTGGATCTGAGGGTGTGTTCTTTGTTGTTGTACTGGGAGCCATTAACGTAGATCAGCTGGATCAGGCCGTCGTAGTAAGACAGACGAGAGTTTGCTTCCCCAAGACTCCAAGAACTGAAGGAAACGCAGATGAAAAAATTATAATGAGGCTGAGGTCATAATATCCTCCATGAGGAGAAGAGAATACAACAAATGAGCTATCTATATGTTGACAGCTAAGTCAACTGTTGGCAGATATACAGTATGTTGATACTTTCTCCAGGTAGGGTTATTTTACTTCACATTTTCCTTTGGTTATTTTCCATGGTAAACATTAGATTTGGAGTTATGCTCCCATTTCAACTTCCCGATCTTCCGTGGAAAGTACCTTGAAAAGCTGTGAGCAAGTGCACCGACGAGAACTGGTGCTGTTTTAAAGGCAAATGGTGGCCGCAGCAAATGTTCATTTGAACTAGTTTTTTTTCCTGTTTCCTGCACTTTTAAGAAGTTATCTGTTTGATAAAAACTATGCACATACACGTGTGTATATATGGTTGTGCTTAATTGCAGAAATTTGTGAGTTTGTGTGCCTTCTTGTATTCCCATGGCTCCTTCCTACCTCTTTTCAACCTGGCAAGCTCCGGCCTTTTCAGGGCAGTTGGCAGCTTTGACAGGACCACAAACATTGACATAGTAGTCATAGTTTCCACTGGTCAGGTTATAGAAGCCGTCGACTTTGGAGAGAGATGACAGGTTGAAAGAGAACCCTGTGGAGCAGCAGAGGTTAGATAGAGAGGAGGATTAAAGCGGGGGTCGAGAGAGCAAGTCAACTCTCTTCAGTGTTTGGTATGGTGGGACGATGGCTCTGTCAAGCAGAACAGACCTGAAAATGCAGCGGGACAGATCATGCAGCAAAAGCTAGACACTTCAGTGATTCACATCACTGTTAACCTTAAATTGACGTCAACTAACTTACTAACTTATTTCACTCTTAAACACTTGGATCACTCCTTAAACATGTTGCCTTCACTATGTGAATCAGTCCTTTTGCTTGTTTTCCCTGAAGAATGAATGTCTCATGAAGCACCTCCAACTCAGGACTGAACTCTGCTCTCTGGCCTAAACTTGCAGATAACAGATTTGTTTTTTGCTTAACAAGTATTTTTTCCGCTGAATCTTGTTGCAGCTTTCTCATCTTTGCTCCTCTGCTGGGTTTTTCCATGTTGATCAAACTTGCGTTCGTGCGAGGTCTTACCAGCCTGAGGGTCCTCAACCTTGCAGTCGTCTCCCTGCGTTTTCGAGAGGACGCAGGCGTTAGCAGTGTACCACTCCAGCTCATACACACATCCATCAGACGAAATGCTACGAAGGACAGGGGCGCTCTCGAGATCTCCTGCAAGAAAACGAGGCGGAGGAAAGAGCGGAAGGACACAAGAGTGATTCAGATGTCTGAAAAAGCAGCAACAACATCAGAACTAAACAGAAATTAGAGAGAAAAATACAAAGCAGGACAGAATTAAGTAATAAAATATTAAAAATATTAAATATTTATTGACTATTTTTCTCTCTGTTCAACCAACCTGGTTTGCACTTGAGGGTCAGGATAGTTTGGATACTCGTCTTTTTATGGACGCAAAAATTTCCATCAGTATACACCAGTCTGATGTCATTTCCAATCTTTGTCTTCTGGGGAGATGAGAGGAAGCTGCCCAGGCTGATGGCCCCATGATCCTTATCTGAAGCAGGCAGAGGGACACTGTCAATAAACTACACTGGTCAGGTTCATTATAATAAAGGATTAGCTCATCCATTGCAAAGGTGTGGCTCTTTAATGCGTTTCGAACAGTTGACAATTGTGAATGAGGACCAGAGGCCTGAAACTATCCCCCAAAATGTTTTTCCAGACTCCCTACACCACGAAAACATATCTGAAATAGTCTCACTCCATTCATCTTTAAAAACCCCCTCCCATATTGCGTATGTATCAAAATCTTGAATAGATTTCAAGTAAAGCAATAGGATTACATTAATACCCCTTTGTTCTTAAGCTATTTTAGCGTTATTATCTTTTTAGAACCAGAAAATTAAGGTAAACACAGCTATCTGAGGTGCAAATAGGAATATGTTTTTTATTATTCTAATTTTCTTTCTCTTGGCTTTTAAATGTTAAAAACAGGAACGTGATGAAAGAGCGATTATGCTGTATAACACACACACACACACAACTGTATCTTTTCTTCCAAATAAAAATTAAATTAATATATACAAATCCGAATAATTAAAAATAAAAGCCAAAAAAAACGAAAAAGAAAGGAAAACAACAACAACAACAACAAAAGGGGAAAAAAAAAGAAATCCCCATCCTTGTGAAGACTCTTACCCACGGCACAGATGGAGGCATTCACCGGGCAGCCAGCAGCACCTCCTGTCTGCATGACTTTGTGACAGACATTCAGGTAGAAACGTGTGTCCGGCATTGGAGAGTTAGCATCCACCACCTCCCAGTTCCCGGTGGCATCCGACCCTGAAGCAACATACAGAGAGACGGAGAAGGGTGGTTTTTTTCCAGCAACGAATGTTTACTACCAACAGACAACGCAGAAGAAGAGCTAGAGTGAGCGAACTTGGCCGCAAGCTATCGGTTCTTGGAGAAAAACACCGACATTTCGCAAATATGCGAGCATTTAACCTCATATCAGGAAGCATTTCCCACTGGTGAGTTGAAAAAATAATAGTAAAAGTAACAGTTAACATGTTTTATGATTACTTGAGCCCAGTTTGGACTGGATTTATTTCTCTGTGGAACTGGGTTAATTTTGACATTAACCACCATGCTCATCGATTTTAATCCCATCTAGGGCGTTTATGTACGTGGTTAATTTTTCACCCCCAACCCTGTAATTATTACAGTCGCAAATACCTACTGTTCTTCTGTGAACCCGCTGTTTCTCCTGTGATTTAGATCACATCCAACACTTTGGCAAATTGGCGTCATTAAACTTTGCCGAATTATCTATCAGCGGTCCCGTTTGCAACTTACCCACGGATGTAAAACTACAACTACCACTGGATTACTCTTGGATTTCTCTAGTACTGAAAAAAAAAACAACTTTAAAACCTGATATTCCCAGTCAAGTTCTTTGTCTTTTTTCTATTATTTCTAAGGGACGTTTATTCGCAATGGACATTAGAGATAATGATATCCTCAGGAAATGTGAGTCACACCCACTGTTATCAATGTGTGTTTCATGTCTGTCTGCTAAGATTTGACTGTCACACAGTATCTTTGCCTCCCCTTCAGCTCTCCCGCATCCTCCTGGGGAGTCATTTGTGTTTGTCCTGCTAATTGATTCATATCCATTACAGAGCACATCCTGTAATTTCCCTGTGGTTAAAATGCTGTCCAGAGCGATGAGTTATGTTACCGAGGAGCACGAGGAATGTTTCATTCCCCACAAATGATGACAATTATACTGAAAATCAGCATAAGTGTAGCCCTTTGTGGATGTAATAAAAAGATATTCTAGACCATATCTGAGAATGTTTTGATTTTCCTCCAATCCCGAGAAATTTCAAAGCCCCGTTAGTAAATAAATCAATTGAAATAAAATGGAGTCTGACCACCAGTAGAAAGGGATTTTGACTCCCCCAGTCAGAAAACGTGATAAACTGAGCTGTCAAACTCACCAGGGTATCTAGTGAGGGGTGAGAGGTCGTAGTGTTTGTTGCCATCTCTGACCCGACACAGCAGATCCTCCTTCTCCTTGACACAGGCAAAGGCCGTCTCCCAATCAAAGTAATAAGTGCAGTCTGTCTCCCCTGCAAAGACTGGATTCCCTCGGCCACCATTGGCTGCGAAAAATAAGGCAAACCGCAGGAAAATGAACGAGGCCGAAGTTATGACATTATTCACCTGACAATTTTGAATAAATGGAACAGTCTGGAAATTTATACAAGGTGACAGTAAAAATGCACGAATGATTCAGTCACCATATGAGAAATGAAATTAAAAAGGCTTGAAGCTGGGGGGGGGGGTGTTCTCAAAAAAATACCAGTGGAAAAAATTCAAGATGTTGCCCGTGAAGAATACAACAGACAAATTGCATTTTTCCTTATTTTGACCATTGGCTCAATTAGTTTAATTTTGAAAATGCAAAAACAAAAACATGAAATAAATCACGTCTCTACAACAAATCTGAATATCATCAGTGAGATATGTGAGATATTTTGCATAATGTACAAATTGCATGGACAAAATTTAAGGAGCCCATCTCATGATACCAGCCTATCTTGCTGTCTGCCCCAATATCATTCATAATACTACGCGAAGAGGTCAAACATCCCGGAGAACTTGCAGTATAACAAATAATTTTATAGCGAGTTGCACTGTAACGTGTGTCTGTGGAGTTTTGACCTCTTCTAACTATTTCCCCTCTCCGTGCACAAATCCCCATTCTGTTTCTTCATACTAACACCAGATGGCGCCAGTGGCCAGAACTTTCAAATCCTTAACATTAGTGTGGTTTAGAACATAAAGCAGAGAAAGCTGTCAAGAGAAAATAATGGGGATCGTGTGATGAGAGCCTCACATGCGTTCGTGTTGCACTCAAAGTTGATGATGGTCATTCTCTGGAAGCCAGTGGAGCATTTGTCGCCATCTGGGTAGATCAGAGTCAAATCTCCGTCTGAATAACTGCAGAGGAGAAAAAAAAAAACACGGGGGGAAGTGAACAGGGTTGGAAGGAAAGAGATTTAAGAAATCTTAATTGATTTCATCACTGCCCCAATGTTAAAGATGTGAAGCTGTTCGTGGGTCATTGCTGGGACTCGCACAATATTTTTGTTATATATTTTTGCATAACAGAGTAAAAAGATATCAAACTCAATCTCAACGCTCAATAAGTAAAGGAAATCTGAAACTGTATTTTATCATTCATATCTCAAGACAGTAAGTTTGGCATGGTGGCAAATAGATTAATGAAATTAAAGCTGGTAATGAACTATAATATTGTAATAATCATTAAACCAACTGAGTGATGGCTTCCGTTTTCAATGTAGGCAAAGCAGGAACGGGGGTTTTACAGCACACAGTGTAACAGTTAGTTTGCATATGTAAAGCGGCACTTTAACAACTGTAGCATAAAAAGAAAGCAATCAACGGTTTCTTTGCATTAGAGCAAGACCAACTTCTGCTGAACAGCAGCCAGTGTGACTACAAGTTACTCACAGGATAATGTCAGATTAAAATTTCCAATTATTTCCTAAGATTTTTTTTTTTGGAGTCAATTATATTATATACATTTTATGCATCATTAGGTGACCCGACAGGGAGGAAAAGGATCGCACACAGGAAACAAGAAACGTGTCCCCTGGTAAAACATAGTGTAATAGCAGCACAAGCAGACAGAGAGTCGTGAACCCTTTGAACCGACTGAGTAATATTAGTTACACGGCAGTGTCTCCCTAAACTTTGCTAGCATAGTATAGTAGCTACCTTGGTAGTGGCTAATGGGGATCCAAATAAATAGATAAGTGAATAAAAACGTTGGCTGCCATAAGCTATCGAGGACAACAGAACAAATCTGAAGCAGCAAAAGCCCCAAAATGTGCTGAACTGAGCAAGGGTGCGTTTTATTGCTTATGCAATCAGTACAATAATTTGAAGATTAAAAAAAGAAAATCGTGAAAAATGCTCTGAAGCCTTCAAAGTTAAAATGGTCATTTTATGCTCCCTGTCCCCACGGTTGTTTATTGTTACTTCTGAAAACAACATTTTTCCTAACACAGTGAAAATTAAAATCAATCAAACCGACAAACACTTGAAGTACACGTACGCTAGCGCGCACACACACACACACACACACACACACACACACACACACACACACTACCGTAATGTCTGGTTCTGATATCTTCCGGCCACTTTCTTCACGTCGCCGTTCTTCTTCACCTGGCAGGACGATATAAACGGGAAGTTGCCACATTCATTGTTGAGGATCTGTCCACACACGTTCAGGTAGTAGACGTAGCTTTCAGGCCCGTCGCTGGACCCAGAGTGTGCATAGTATGGATGGTCTGAAGCTACACACAATGACACAAAACAACATTGGAGGATTTAGGTTGACATATTTGTTCCGTGACTAATTATTATCATCATTTTACTGTAAATCTCAATGGACAATGTCAGATTCAGTATGAATATGTTTGTCCTGAATAATTACAATAGGAGGAGTAATATGTTCTGGTCTTTTCGTTTAGACTGAGGCTTGGTTGAGTAGAAGACATTTCATTTAATGAAAATCGTGATATAATGGTGACATAAGTAGTTTTATGCTGTGAGGAATTTGGTTAAAATGTTGAAAGAGTTTTTTTGTTTTTGTTTTTTTTTTTTTACACCCTGAGAAGATCAAAATTCTTGAGGAAATACAGAATAATCTAATGATGCGGTAGGAAAACAATTTAAAGGAATAGTTTGACATTTTGGGAAGTACACATATTTGTCCTCTTGCCCTGAGTTAGATGAGAAGATAGCACTCTCATGACGGTCCCTTACATATGATGCTACAGGTAAGACATAGTTTAGCATAGCACAATAAATCAATCAATCAATCACTCAATCAATTAATTAATCAATCAATCAGTCTACCAGCTTCTCTAACTAAAACATATATTATTGTGTTGGAACTTACTGTTTAATCTGTACAGAAAACTAAATATATCACGTGTTAATTACCGGGCTTTAGACAGAGAATATTTGCTATCAATCTTTTCATCTAAAGTTAATGACAGCAATGAGCTTCAATTTGAAATCAGCAGCATCTGACTTTAATCAGTCATACGTACACTTGCATTAACGACAAGGGATACGGCACTTGTAGCTAAGCAGCAGCCTGTGTGTCATACACAAAGTCTGTGCATGAACTGTGGCAATGAGTGGAAAAGGCTTCTTTTTTTATTACAAACAATGAGCTGAGAAAAGTCAGGAAGGTCAGTATAGTTTCTTATAAAGTTACTTCCTCTAACTCGGCTAAAAAAAAGCAGGACTATGAGCCAATAATTCTGGGAGGTTAAATATGTGATTGTGGATAATCGGAAAGAAAGAACATTTGAACTTTATTAAAATAAAATAAAAAAAACAAAAAGCACACTTTTAATAGCCATTTTGTGGGTTAATGTACCAGTACCTGGCTAGCTGTGTTTTTTGCCTATAGAGGGAAGAAACACCTTCTTCTGTGCTTGTGTAGTCACTTGTGCAGTATTTCTACCCTTGCAACAACGAGTTTGAAGAATGAGGATGTGTTTGCAAACTGACAGCAGTTTGACTGCTACTCATTTCCTTGTGAGGTTTTATTACGGTATAAAAACATGAAGTTAGAGCAGGGGCCTCAAATTCAAACTTTTCCCCCTCCTCTCCCTCCGTACTGCTCTCGGCTGTATTCTTTGAGAACAGCAGGTTTCTCCTTACGACGAGAAGTGTCACCTGAAAACTCTGTCCGTGTTGCAGTTCACCCTTTCTGCCGAAAGGTTTTGATAGGGACGTTTGGGTGCCAGGGGCAACTCGGAAACAGCAGCAGTACCAGCATGCTGTCGGCCATAAGTTAAAGCGTTTACGTTTACAACTTGGGCGCTATGGTACTGTTTGCTTTGTTGAGGCAACCGGCTGTACCAGGTGAGGACCATATCTAAACTAAGGCCCATTGTATCTCTAGCTGAGATGGAGGTTATTTTTCACGGCTGATTCATCCTATCTTCACTTTTGCAATTCATTTTTCACCTGCCTGAGCAAGACTTCCCTGCATCGCTAAAAAATGGTCCAATACTTCCTCCAAAAGGTGTCATTTAACACCAATTCTGAGGTTGCGGTTCCCAAAATTTGGAACTCTCTCCTATTGGACTAAAGATCTGTGTACACATGTCTAAAATAAATAAATAAAAAGGCAATTCTGTATCCTCCATTTTTGCAGCCTTGCTTAAAAAAAAAAAAAAAAAAAAAAGAAGTGGTTACTTCAAAGATCAAAATGAAAAAACAATACATTAATTTGTGGGCCAGATTAACAATAATTTATGGGTTGGGAGTTTGAGATCCCGGCCTTAGAGGAAAAAACACTTACAGCTCAAGGTGAGAGGCGTTAGGTCTATGGAGATGTCATGCTGTTCACTGGTCAGTTTGCAGGTATGGCTCTCTAGATAGTCTCTGTGACAGGCATATTCAGTCACCCACACCACCTCATAACGACAGTTCAGCTCTGCTGTCATCTTAGGAGTGCTGCCCTGTGAACCCGAAAAATCGCTTTTAGTGAATGAGAAATTCGTTACGTTTTTGCAGGTACAGTAGTTCAGCACGAACGCCAGGCTCTAATAAAACGAGTACATATAACACAATGTTTGCGGGTGATGAAATGTAAAAGTGGGTCAGGTTTTCTGTGTATGAAATGAAGTTTGAACATGAATGTGCATAACCTACCGAAACTCTGCTTGATGGACAGGTGAAAGTGATGGTGACAGCAGGATTGTGTCCCATGCAGATGTCTGGAGGAGCCGAACCGGCACTCAGTTCATAATGTAACCTCAGACTTGGGGAGAGGAAACAAGAAAAAAGGGAAAACTAGTGAAGTAAATCAAATTTTTTCTTGTCCTCAAACATAGGTTTTCATTCGGTAGCATTAAAAGTTTATTCTTCTGTTTAGAAAAGGTTACAACAAAGACGTTTAATACATGGAAGTTTGACATAAACCCTCATAGAAATACAGTCTCTTAAACAAATCGGGAACCGTTTTAAGAAAACTGAAATATTTAAGCAGTTCTTAAATCAAAGCACCAGATGCCCCACAGATTTCTGCAGGCTGTTTGCAGACAGCAGTCTCGCGTATATTTAGCAGGAGGTTAGCATTCATTTAGAAGGTACCTGTCGCTGTCCACCAGCTCTAGCGGTTTGGTAGGAGAGCCCATGTTGTAGGAGCCATGACTGGTGACCAGACAAGCTGCAGAGCCCTCTGGACAGGATTTGTATGGATGGTCTGAAAGAGGACGGATGTTTGAGTATCCTAGGAAATCACCTTGGTGTGCTGCTAAAGCTACTGCAGCAGTTCCTTGATGCCGTGACTGGCTCATAGGCATGGTGGGCAGGCATTATGTCACAATTAAAACTTAAGATCAAAATATTAAACATGGAAAATATTAAAAGCGTTGCTCAGCAGGTTTTTTTTGCTGACGATTTGACAAACTGTTATAAAAATGTTAAAGAAAGAGCTCTTTTTTTAAGGGAATAGAAAAAAAAAAAAAAAACCCTAAAAAAGTAGCCTATTGTTCAAATTCTTGCAGTTGGACAGACAGTGTGTGGTTTTATTGATTTTGTATACTGTGTTAACCCGCTACAAGTTTTCATCAGCCTCTCTGCACGGCCATAACCTTCGACTTTCATGCTCACAATGTAATGATAAACTGACCTGAACGTAAGCACGGAACCCCTGGTCAATTTTGTTCATTAATATTCTAGTAAAGTTTAGTCACCCGTGACGACCACGTTCCTTAACAATGATGGGGGAGAAAAAAAAAAAAAAAGAGAGAGAGAAAGGCGGCGTCGCTTTCTGCAATTCCACTAGGAAAGGAACGTCAGAAGAAAAAAGAGGAAAAAAAACAGGGAGCTGCGGATATCTTGAAGATGCAGACAATATGGTTTGTGTGTTCTGCATCTAAGAATTACAGATTATAACAGATCTTCTGACGGCAGCCAGGTGGGACCGTGGAACTGCTCAAGCTGAGAGAAAGCCGACAAAAGTTTCTAACCTGTCAGAAATCCGACTGATCGTCCGCGAGCCAGATATCCGATCATTCAGGTGATCAATCGGGTACTGTGATGTGCCTCGAACTGAATGTTAAATGACAGTGAATCCGGCAGAAATTCGGCCCAATTCTAAAATTAGTCAGGGGCCATCAATTCGGGGCTAAAATCGGGTCACATCTGCACAGCGACTGCACAGCATTAAGGGCAAAGCTTGATGTGCGGAAATAGATTTCAATTTCAGCTGCCTGTGCACTTTGACAATAAAGTTTTCTTTTCTACTTCTGTGGGGTCTCGTTCCTGTGGGTCACTGAAGCTGACGATTTTTAGTTGACAACCCCTTGTTGAAATCAAATTTGACATTTACCCAGTTCTTGAAAAACACCCACACGTAATAAGCTCTTGTACTGAAAACTATTAAATCCAATCAGACATTGCTTTACTAAGTCATTTACTCATCGATCCATCCATTCATCTCTCCGCCCTTCCGCAGGCACTCACTGAGACTGCGGCAGATGTTGATGTAGAGGTCGATGCTGTCGTCGCCGTCGTCCACCAGATAGCCGTCGTTCACTTTGATCAGAGGGTTGAGGTCGTGCTTCTTACCGTCCGAGTCAAACACGTAGCAGGGCACCTGGACACACAGGGGGTGGGTTCATACTGCAATACTGGCATATGGTCATTATCACTTGATGTTACACTCAAAGAGAAAATAGAGGACCATGCCAGAAATTATATGTACAGGCAAATAAAAATAAAGAAAACCCTCCTTCTTTGTGTGGCTGTTAAATTGTTCTACATGTTGGGACACATTAGCCTGCATACAAAATGGGTCTTTGCAGATCGATATCAATATAGTAACAGCCGATTAACGTGCACATCCAGTTTAACAGTGATAAACCTATTAATGTAAATCATTCTCGATTAATGTAGTAACTTGTAAGGGTAAAGTAAGTAATTTTAGTACTTCAATTTAGAGAACTTAACAAGTTTCAAATTACTTAAGGGCCAGCAGATTCACTTTATTGGATTTTAACTGATGAGTAGTTTTTTGGTTAATTTAAATCAACAACTATTTCACAGAAGCACAAAAAAAAAAAAAATTAAAACAAATCTGAAGATATTAATTAACAAATCTGTGACAAGAAATAACCATAACTGTATCAAATGATAGTTCCTTTTTTTTTTTTTTAATTTTGTTTGATTCTCAACTTACCAACAAACATTTGTATTTAATCCATTTCACACAATGAATCACACATTTATTCATTTCACACATTCTCTGAATTATTCCATGCTAAGTTCACATGGACTAGGTCACTGTGACAACATGTGACACGTCCTCTCCACTGATAAATACATGCCTTACACCCGGTGCATGAAAACTCTCTATTTCCACTTAAACACCTGCCTGACTCATTGTCTCTCACACATCGCACCATCACCTTAACGGACACCGCGACGGCTTTCTTTCTTTCTTTCTTACGCATAAAACCCTCTCGTCAGTGAGTCGGCGTCCGCCGCTCCACCACGTACCTCTGCGTGTGGCTTGAATTTATCCTTCTTGCAAGCGGCGTAGGTCCTCCACTCGAAGTAATGCACACACTGAGACACGGCAACGAACTCCGGGGTCCCCTGCGGCGCGCGCACATGGGAACATGAGCGAGACAGAGAGTTTCATGTTAAAGGTGACTAACACATTATCGTGCTGTGTACAGAAACAATGCTGAAGAACAAAGGCAAAACATTCTGCAGGACATGAACCACTTCACAAACAAATGACTAAATGTGCCAATGTTTCAGTTAAAAAGTGCAACATTGACTGATTATATCCAACTGGTTCAAGCCTTTAACATACTGTTATTGCATGTGACTATTTAGGGGAATTCTGAGATTTTAATGTGTCCGGGTAAAGTCAACATTTCTATATTTAACTTTACAGTTATTCCCCTCATTAACAGCTGAGCACTACCCAGCCCATCCACAGTCTGCTGCTGCTGCTGCTGCTGCTGGAGAAGTTGAGGGCTCAGCGCTTGCTCAAGGGCTTTTCAAGACCACTTGCTGAGAAAAGGGCAGAGTATTTTTAATTCCCACTCCTTGTCAACATTCAGTCAACTCAGCAACTTTTTCTGTCTGTCGTCTGCTCCCAAAAAATTTATAGCACAATATAAATCGTGTCTGTAGGTGTTGAAAGTAACTTAAAATAAAAACGTTAAATGTCCTCTCTTTACCGGTGGCACGGTTTTGCTGAGGCTAATTAGTTTTACAGATCATCCGTATTTGACTCTCTTCACCTCAGCATTAGAGGAGCTAAAGTTAAAGTTCATAAAAGCCACTTTAATTTCTCCACAATCACTTTGCAAACTGAAAATCAAGCACCTAATATCGTCTGTTTAAACAAAAAAACTCAACAGGAAATGACACATGGTGGTGTCAACCCATCGTTCATACACCCCTGAAACACAGTCACACTCGCTTTTGACTTCAAACGAGCAGAAATATATAGCAGGTAACTGTCATCGTCCCGCATTGTTTCCAGTCACTCACTCCCTGTCATTGCAGCTGACAGCATACAGCATCATATAAACATCATTTTAGGTTTTTTTATGTTTGTTTCAGTGAAAGAGAACGCTAATTATAACTTCAGTCTATTCAAATTTGAGTCAAATGAAAAGTTAAAAAAAAAAAAAACCTAAAAAAAAGGGGGGGGTTTAATCTTTGTTTCAGTTCCAACACATCCACTAGGTCTAGCTAAGTCATAACGTGCTGAATAAAAACCGCTGACTAAAAACAGCAAAGCTCAACAACGTTTCCTCAATATTGCACAACCGTGTAAATTTGCATATTCATGGTGGAACTTCATGTTCAAGTAAAGTTGATTATTTGGCACCTTTCTAGCAACTCAAAACATCTGGATTTCTGTTGATGAAACCTGATTACAGGTGTCTGACCAGGCCGGGCTCAACAGTTGATACAGGGAAACATGCAGCAAAAACTGAGCGCTCTCCCAGTACAAACGCTGCCCTCTCACTGCGCCACATGTGAAAATTTGTGTTTAAAGAACAAAGAAAAAAAAAAAAACAAACAAAACAGAATTTTGCCAATGTTACACCCAATGTGAGGGCTCGCCTTTTCAGTAAGTAAAATTATTTTGCATCTTTCTAGTACAGATATCACAAGGTGAGATTTAACAACCAGAGACTTGAATAGAGACACATTATATACTTTTGTATCCAAGTGTTTCGTTACCCCTTTGAAAATGACATACTTTTGTTGACTTTTTTAAGTGATAAGAAGTAAATACAGAGGTTGTGTGACAGCCAGCGACACAGGAAACATTGAAGAATGGAAGAATGGATTCCACTAAAAATCAGCAAACGTTATTTCTGGGTAGAAATGTGGTGCAGTCAGTCAGGAAAATGAAACTGAAGAGAGGCTGGCTTCTACAACAGGGCAATGATCCAAAGCAGACCTCAAAATCCACCATGGATAATTTAGTAGGGCCCAATTTTTTTAATGTGCCATGGAGTCCTGTTTAATTTAATTTAATTTTTTAATTGCATCAAATAAAAAACTAACAGTGCATTAACATTTGAACAAAGGCTGATTTTTATTGCCTGATTGCTGCAGAGGTCTCATTTACTTCTTTTCAATTTAAAAACCAACAAAATATGTAATTTGCCCCAAACTAAATTCAAGAAAGTCTAAAGAGGCGGGTGTCCGCCTCGTATAATGTTTGTTTCAACCTACAAGTATATAAAAGACGTTAGCTGAGACATAGGATCAAAAGCAACTAATACAGAACGCCACTCAATTATTTCAATATTTTCTAAGTATTCTCATAAACCCGGCTCTTCAAAAAAGCATGAATCATCTGTTTAAAAATATTTCATCTGTCGCTTGTGAGTCTTACCATGGTCTTCCCACACTGGAAACTGATGCTGGTCTGTATATTGTTGTTGCTTCCTGGACATTTTTCTGTGCTGTTGTAATCCAGCACCATGCCAGCGAGCTTCTGCAGGGACAGCTCACCTACACGAGGCAGACAAACACAGACAATCGCAAACATGTAACACCTCTTCAAGACCTTTATTTTCTTTAATAGATATTCAGAATGCCACTCTAGTTAAATATTTTGTGGCTGTGGGCATTTCTGACTAGGATCACATTACGCAAATACCGAATTAAATAAAGATGTTTTACACTTATTACAATATAAAAAGGGTGAAAAGACGGAGAAGTGACATTTAAACTGTGAGATGGACAAAAAGGATAATACAGTCATTTGATGTCGCATCCTTTACCACTCACGGATAGTCATACGCAAATTATGTTGAGCAACATAAAGACTTTGCTGTGGAGCTCATGGTGCCTGGTAGCAGTGTTGTAGTTTCCTGTCTTGTCAGTGGCATAAAAATAAAATATATCTGATCAAAACGTAAGCATCAAATATGTGAAGTCCATAAAAGAATGTATGGTAAAAGTCTCTCAGATTATCCAACACGAACACGCCCACGCTCTTATTCTCAGGCTGGATATCCTTGTATGTTACTGTAGCAGACAGTCCGGCAGAATAACGTCTTAACCTCTGCCGACTCACTGCCCTGTGAACTCACAACACACACAAGATAAACCTCTGTACCATAATATCCCTCCTGACCCTGCTTTCAGTGCAGAGTGTTCATCTATCATCAGACGCAGGCAGCAGTGGGAAAAGTCCTGCATGAAGGGGTCCCGACTAGATTTAAGACTCAGGCAGTTAAATAAACTCACAGTAGGTCAGCCAGATGAAACACTGCGCGAGTACCTGATGTCTGTACAAATCGAGCTGTGACGAGCTAACATCTGCTCGGCTGCATCAATAAGAAAAACAATGTGAACGAATAATCAGTCAGCAACAAGTTTCTGCTTCATTATCAGTCATTGGAAAATACTAACTGATTTCCATCTTCACTGTTGAAATTGTTGGAATTGCTGAATATGGAGCAGGATTTCTTTGCAGTAACACACCTAGCTTTTAGTTAATGAAGTCCTTTTCAAATCATCTCAACAGGTCCATGGCCTGGCAAATCCCAAAATCTAAATTTACTGGGACCCAGTGCTCTTGCTGGAGAGTTTTTGGATCAGGACTGGTCAACCATGCCCACTGTTTTGGTGTTTTACATCTAATTCAACCTATTTGGGGAAAAAAGTGGATCCTCTAATGTCAAGAACACTGGGATTTAGTATGGAAGTTTTATTTCGCTATCTGGGGGAAATTAAATCTACTTCCTGAAGATCTTGATGGCTAAAAGGAAGAAATCCTTGGCTTCAGATCACTAAATAAAGCTTTGTTTTATACTTAACGGCAACATCACTTTAATACGTTTGTAATGAACTGTATGTATCTGTCTGTATTTAACTGATGACATTATCCTAGTCCTTGTGTGCGTTGTTTTGTTTGCTTTTTAGTTTCTCTGTTCAATAGAAAACATTGCACAGAAATATAAAAGTTCTAATTTCTTTAGTAAATCTTTTATTTTTCTACAGTGGCAGTTTAAGAGGAACTTGCATGAACTTTGGACCTGTGACTATGAGTGCGTGTTCTCTACTCCCTCTGATATGGTGTGACTCCTATCAAAAGGGGGCCATAAAGGAATGTTACTGAACAACACTGACCTACTAACACCAAAAACCCAACTGCTTTTGGCAGGGCTGTCTGTATCTTAACACCGCTTCATGTAAAGCACTGCTCATTTCCCAGCCTGGTGCACCGCTTCAACTTTAGGTCCAGTAATATTCAGTTGCAGTTTTTTAATCTGGCAGTATCACGACCATTTGGAAGAAACCGAGCGTACAGAAAAGGAGCTGAGAATCAGACAAAGCAACATGCATGGATTTACTGAAATTTCTCTGGAAACTTTGATTAGATAAAGCTAAAAAGATTACTTGATTATTTGATAAGCTGAATGACAGAAACTCAATCCACAACTTTTCGAGCTGAAATGAAAAGTTTGTAACTCAAATGTGAGGGTTTATTGTTTGGGTTTTTTTTTTTTTTTTTGTCGTTTATAATGGAAAACCAAATGTGAAGGAATTACTCAGATCCTATATTTAAAACTTTAGTTAAGCAAAAAGTACAAAAGTATTACCACCAAAATGTTTTTAAACCTGCATTAGCTGGTTTTTTTCGGACGCTTGGGGACAGCATAAACAAGTTGTGAACCGATCATTGACATTTCATCACCTTTTAAGTTGATATGGTGAACTTGTTATCAAACTGTTGCTTATTTACTCATCCAGCAGTTAAAAAGCAACTTTATCATTCAGTTGGAGTCATGTTACTGGCCAACTGTTGAATGAAAGTCCAAGATTCACTTTCTTTTTAGCTCTGTTTCTGGCTTCTACCAACTCCTGAGGGAAATCTCTCTCTCTTCTTTCACTTCTTTCTTCACCAGTTGGTCTCTAACTGTGTCTGCCGACTGTTTGATGCTGAGCAGGCAGGGCTCAATGGGTTTTTGGGGGGGTTTTCACCAAAAAAAAAAAAAAAAAACCTGCTGTGGCGGAAAACAACTCTATGAGAACTGAAGAAGCCTCCTGGATCAGAGGTGAAACGTCTCCAAGATCCACAACCGAGTCCAGTTGCCGTCGATTCAACTCTTCTTGGACACTATGAGAGTGAACCGAAACAGTAAAGCTGCAGGACGGACAGCTAAAGCCGAGGGGAGCAGCAGATCCGTGATGATGTTTTCCTCTTTTCTTACGTGACAGTAAATTCATTATCTTTGGGGTTATCTCTTTTAAATGGTGGGTTGGAAAAAAAAAAAGAAAAAGTAATTTAAAGACATCACCTTGGGCTTTAGAAAATTGTGACAGGCACTTTTCACTATTTTCTGATATTTAATAGGTTAATAGGTTCAGACATTTAATCAATGATTAATCTAAAAGGCAATCAGAAAACTAATAGATAATGCAAAATAACTATTAGTTGTGGCCCCAATTTCTACAGCCGCTGATCTCCAAAGAAAAGATCAAACAGCAAACTTTTACCAGCCCCTTTTTAAACTCTATAGCGAGTGAGCACAAGAGACATGAATGTCAAAGTGTGAGGATGGACCTTGTCTGGTCTCTTGAGCTGAGCCAACCGGAGAGCGTGAATAAGGCCTTAAGCAAGCAGGACAGAGAGAGAGAGAGAGAGAGAGAGAGAGAGAGAGAGAGAGAGAGAGAGAGAGAGAGAGAGAGAGAGAGAGAGAGAGAGACCAGAACGTGAGATTTGTGTCTATTTATGTTTGTGAGTTTTATATTTGATGTTGTGTTCCTGTGTCATGTGATAAGTCAGCAAGTCTGACTAAACTCCAACTCATCTGACCACACCGCCTGGTGTTTGCCACTTCTCGCTTCTTTCTCTTTCTATGTGAACTTCCTCTTCAAAAATAACTAAAAATCTGACAAGGAAATCCTGAAAAAAACAACAAGCTGGACATGTACCCCGCCGACGGCATGAGTCTGTAATGCTCACTCCCGAGCCTTTGGTGAGCGCCACAGCTCTTCGTCACAGTCAGAGCTCTGAGTCATATGACACTCGCTGGCTGAGAGCTACGAAACACCAGTTTGTCACAAGGGGAAGGTCACAACCTCAGACTGCAGGACAAGTTGTTGTTGGGGGATATGGAAATAACTCGGACTGGCAGCCTGTCTGCTTTGAAGAGGTCACGGACAAAATCAAAGACAGTGACGTAACTGAAATTGAGTATTGAACACAGCACAGGCACGGCAAGCCTGAGTCAAAACTGAAGTCATCTTCAGGTAAAATAGTAAAAATAATAAAATTCACGTGACATTACGATTGTTTAATCATATAATAATTTACTAATTTTTCAAGCAAAAAAGCAAAATCCACCTCCCACCTTCTTTTTATCACAATAATATTAATATCTTTGGATTTTGGACTATTGGCTGAACAGCACTGGACTGCAGACTGCAGGAAATTATATCGTATTTGCACCTATTTTCTGACATTTTATTGATAAAATGATGAACTGATTAATGGGGAAAATAGTCTGCAGATTAATCGATAATGAAATAATCGTTAGCTGCAGCCAGAGTGATTATAACACCATTTCTGGTTCACATATAAAGGGCATTCAGTAAAAAAAATAGTTGGGCAGCCGTTCAAATGAGCAACAAGTGATATAAATAAGAACAGATGAAATGAATGAATGTGATTGAGGTGGGAACAATAAACAAACAAGAGCCGGTTCACACTGACAAGGCAAGTTAGCAAGGTTCATTCAGACAGCAAACGACATGTAAGGTACAAGATGGAGAGACTTTTGATAAGGAAGAGAAGAAAAACATGCAATGCAAGCTGCAACTAACAATTATTCCCATTATTGAGTTTTCAATTTCCTTAATTAATCCTTTAGTCTATACCGTGTTGAGAAACAGAAAAAACAAACAACACCTCACAACTGCCCAAACCCCAAAGTGAACCCCTCAAAATGCTTGTTTTGACAGTCCATAGATATTCAGCTCACTATCATAAGACAAAGAAAATCCTCACATGAGAGAAGCTGGAAACAGAAAAAGTTTGGCATTTTTCTTTGAAAATTTACTGAAGAGATGTATCGATTATTTAAAAAAAATGTTTTATGATGGACTAATCGTGGCAGTTATAATTTGCGCAAAGGTACCTCATGTGAAGATAAAAGGAAAAATGAGGTTTATGTTCTTGATGATGTTCTTTCAATGCAATAACATTCAGCTTGATTTTTCTTGGTAAATTATTTCTATAGCTTAAGCTCACAATTATTTTCATTATTGATTAATCTGTTTATATATTTCTGATTAATTATTCCATCACAAGTTCTGAGACGGTGACGTCTTCAAATGTCTTGTCTGATTAACAGTCCACAATCCAAAGATATTCCATTTAAAACACAGAAAAGCAGCAATTACTCACATTTAAGAAGCAACTATTTTGGCTTTTTTTTTTAAACTCGAACTGAATATTATTCAGTTTAAACTGGTTCACAGGGAGTGAGGAGCCAGATTTTTTTTCCACCTCCAAAAGGGGCATGACAGAGCCACTGCTTTAGATTGAGCTTAATCAATTTACGCTTGCGTTATTCAGCAGAGATCAGGTTGTGTCTGTACAACAGAATTTGCATGAAAATATCTGGGATTTTGGTCGATGTTTCCCTCGTCTAAACGGCTGAATTACAGTGAGAAAATATGAGTTTGCTGGTATCAAAGAATTACAAGGACAATGACTAGAGAGGTCACATCAGGCCTTCTAGGACAGAGATGTGGATCTTGCTGACACACACAGCAGGAGCAGGAGATTCAGCCTCATCAGCACAGAGATCGGTTCCGCTAATGTGCCGATAAAACTCCGAAAGACTGATCCATACAGCAGCATTTCTCTTGGCATTTAGAAAAACCTTCAGTGTTGACGTCAGCCACAGGAATGAAATGAGTCGGCAAGTATATTGATAATTGAATAATCATTTTAATATCTTTTTGAGCAAAACTTCCAAAAATTTGATTTTTCCAGCTTCTCAGATGTATTTTTGTCATAAATGATAGTAAATTGAGTATCTTTGGGTTTTGAACTGATGATCAGACGGAACACGACATCTGAAGACGTTAGCTTGGGATGTGGGAAATTATAAAGGGCATTTTTCACCATATTCTGACATTGTATACACAAAATAAATAATCGATTAATCAAGAAAATGATCTGCAGATTAATCGATAATGAAAATAATTGTTACTTGCAGCCCTACATCCAACCCACGCAGGGGGATAAACCTCTCAAAAATGATTTAAACTTCAAAACGTATATGACTTTAAAAAAATAAAAACTTTTTTTTTTTTTTTTTTTTTTAAAATCAATCACTCTAAAAGGGTATAGGTGCAGAGGCAATAGTACATCAAATATTTCAAAATCATGGTTAAAAAAAAACAACTAATTTTTAAAAGTTATATTTTGACATACATGTATGCGATGGTCAAAACTATGGACAACTGTCAACAAGAAACCATACGTCCCTTATATCATTATCCCTTTATGGCTACTGGTTTGAAAACATACTTTCACCACCATCGCCTCCACTTCAGTTAGAGCAGGCAGGAAAACCGAATGATCACATGTGAAACTACAGCATCTCGCAGTTCAAAATGTTCACGACCACAATCCTGCTCCTGCCACTGAACCAGTTAATTCACAGCTAACCTCATGCTTCACGCAAGAAACAGACTAGGTGGAGAACGCAAGGCCAAAGCGAGCACTGTGCACCACAGCTATGAAAACACAACAGCCGTCTGCGGCAGTGTCACTAAAGGGCCATTAAATGGTCTACTGCTTGGTTGTCATAAGACACAAGGGACGCATTAAACTCAAAGAGCACCCACAGTACATCCGCACAGATGCACCTTGCTACTCAAAAACATGGACAAAGTCATTAGGATTTTAACAGAACAGCATAATGGCCTGGGTGCCATAAGCAGACTTTCCAAAGGCTGCGAAGGTAAACTCCAGGATGTTGGATTCTGGCCTGCAGCTTCTCTCAACACACTGCTCCCCAGCAAACCAAATTAATTATCCTGTACAACGCTGCCGGATACAATAGGTATTATCCTGTTTGTCTCCTGATCAGGACAAAGGTGACTCTTGCAAAACCAGATTTTAAGCTGAAACCTGCAACTTTACACAGGCTGTCACCCTGTGGCGCTACAGGAGACAACAAATGATGTACAAAGTACAGCAAAAAACAGCAGAGTTGTGTGGAAATGTGAATCTTAAGAATCTTGGAAAGTGTTCAAGACACCATCAAAGCAAAGGGTAAAACTAAGGGAGGAGGGGCATTACAGTACCTGTTCTTTATTATTAAACTTTACACAGGCCACTGAGGGCCATAGCCAACATAAACAAAACAGGGACCAGTGCCAGTAGCTCTAAAATAGCCTCTCGTTAAGATTCCCACATGCAGACTAAAGCTGGGCAGACACTGTGCGATTTTATTGATCCTATACACTTCGTGACTCACATTACACACGGTACTCACGCGTCTTAATCAGCGTTTCTGCGGGGCCGGAACCTGTGACTTTTATTCTCACACTGTACAGGTCAATGGACCAGCAACGGCGAAAAGAGAGACAGCCAGCATCTCTTTCTGTTCAAAGCAGAACTGCACAAAGTCAGAGGAAAACCAGAATGATAGGGAGCCACAGGTGGCAGGAAGACGCAGGGAATGCTCTAATGTGGTCTGCATCCTCTGCAGTGAAGTTCAACGTTAGCAGCAGCAGTCTCCTGACTACAAGTCTGAGCCACAACATGTAAAATAAGACTACGCTGACATTAAAACAAGCTCGCCACGGTTTATAACGGATCTTGTGATGGCAGCTATGAGGGAAATCAGACCATGGGACCAAATGTCTGACCTGCTAGAGATCCAACCGCGTGTCCGAGAGCCCGATCATTGATTGTTTAGGGACATTAATCTGGTGTTGTGACCCCCCCCCAAACAGCGGATCTGGCAGAAATTCATCCAGATTCTAAAATTAGTCGGGAGCGGCCGTTTTGGAGCTAAAAATCGAGGCGATTCCACAGCGTGTTCCCGGCTTAACTCTCACTCCCTAACTAGCAGGGAAAAGAAATGCCTGTTTAACTCTTGGCCAATCACAGGTATGATATGTTACGTAAATCACTGTCATAGGAGACAACAGGCTTCAAAATGTCTAAGCTGACAACATGTTCACTGAAAACCCTTGAAACCACAGTAGCTGCATTTAAACCGTCATTTTTTCCCGCAGGGTCTCTGCAAGAATGTAGTTTCTGAACACAGCGACATTCATAACATAACAGTAACTCTTAAACTGTCACTAATTCCATTACACTATTGTAAAAGCTGCTTCTGAACAATATTTTATTCATGCTTAAGAGAACCTGTCAAAATCTTGCTCAGACTTTCCTACCAGAACATTTTCCTAAACAACCTACTTTTTTTTTTTTTTTGGGGGGGGTTTCTCCCTTTTTAGCATCTTAATTATGTTAGCCATTGTCTCTCCAACAGACTGCCACGATGTAACGACATCTGTCTGATAAAAGGGTGTGAGATGCAACTGCAAAACCTTTGCTGTGTCCCAGGGTGCACCGGCTGTGGCTGTACTCACCGACAGACTGCTGAGTGTTGGCGGTGAGGTCGCGGGCGCAGACGGCGTTGCTTGGGCCACAGCCGGTTGATGGTGAAGACTCACAGAGCTTAAACGTGTAACTCACTTTGTTATCCCGGTCTATAGCTTCCCATTTATAACTGCAACAAAAGGAATGAAAGAAGTGCAGAAGAGAAGACAGAGTAAGTGATCAGACTTGGTGCAGAGGCATTTACATATGGTTGATTTACTGATTTACAGAGCTGTTGACAATGGTAACAAAGTCGAGAGGGACACCTTTGATTGCTTCTACTAGGGCTGCAACTTAAATGATTAATCGGCTTATCATTTTAGCACTACAGCAGTTCTACTACATTCTCTAAATTTGATTGTTTCTTGTAAGATAATTTAAATTGTCTCACAGAGCTGAAACAATAGTCAATCAAGAGAAAAATAATCGTCAGAACTATTTCGATACTCATATCACTGTTTTAATCATATTTTAAGCAAAAATTACAAAAGTTACCTGATTTGCTGCCGTTTCATGTGTCAATAAACTGAATATATTTAGGTTTTGGTGTTAGTTGGGAAAAATAAACACAAGCCCTCTTCACCTTGCGCTTAAGGAAAATTGAGATGGGTGTTTTTCATTACTTTCTGACCTTCTATAGATCAAACAATTGGATCATGTGATTAAGAGCTGCAACAATTAGTCGATGAGTCAATTAGTGGATTGAAAGAAACAAAAAACAAAAAACACAGGCAACACTGCAGAGATAGAGGGAAGAGTGGACTCCACTAAATACCAGCTTTCTTGAAAGTTTTCTTGTGAACTATTTCTTTTTATAAACAGCCTCCTTACATGTATAAGGAAATGACATGTAAACAGCTTGACGTTACAGGCTGAGTTAGCTGTTATCATTTCTGCCTTGGTGCAGTGTCAATATTTGAACGGCAGCTGCCTAAACAGAGCTCGGCAAAGGGGGACAACACCGTATTTATCCCGCAGTTTGTTCAGTTTTGTAATGCAGCGTTAGCTCTGTTCAGTGCTGGAAGAAGTACTCGGATCCTTTACTAAAGTAAAAGTACTAATGCCGCACAGTAAAAGTACTCCATTACAAGTTTAAAGTTCTGCATTGAAAATGTTGCTTAAGTCCAAACCTCACGATTATTAAAAGTAAATTTAATTTCAAATAATTTAAAGGAAAAGCAGGAACCAGTCACATTTGACAAGCGAGAAACATGAAATGTTACTGTTTAAACTAAATGACTGAATTGATTTTTTTTTTTGTCAGTGGACTAATTAATTAATCAACTAATCGCTTAGGCTCTACTTGCATTAAACTCTTGGGTAGTGTGATGTATATTTAAGCATTATGTTTTACAAGCTGTTCACACTGTCTGTTTTGCATGTAAACATCTTGATTTGTAAAGTAATTAGTAGCTAAAGCTGTCAAATAAATGTAGCCGAGTTAAAAGTACAATATTTCCCTCTGAAATGCAATGGGGTAAAGGTAAAAGTGTCATAAAATGGAAACACTCAAAGTACAAGTACTTCAAATGTGTACTTGTGTACGGTACTTGAGTGAATGTACTTAGTTACTCTCCCTCTCTCGTACAGTAGCATGATGCGGAGACTGCCATGCCAGGGTCCCTTTCCAAAACACGATTTAACGTTGCTAACAGTTAGCGTTAGCTGTTACATGACATGTAACGCTTCCATGTAACGTTAGCAGTAAGCTAGGCTACACTTAAGCTAGATAAAAAAAAAATGTTAAAAAAAAAAAGAAAAAAAATGACTGTTGACTCATTTGGCTTGAGACCGTTTGAACGACTTTTGGACTTCATTCAAATTAAGTGTGGAAGATAAAAACTTATCAAGCAGCGTATTTTATGTTTTTTTGAGACAAGAAAACTGTTTTCAGCGATATGTTAGCTCGTTCCCGCCGCCGATAGCGGGAATTTAACGTCGGCGAGCAGAGCAAAGCAAATTTAAATGCTGATATTGTAACTGAAACAATGAGCCGATTGATTGTTTACGAGCCCAATTTAACAGGAGGTCTTCTTATAACGTCAAGGGTTGTGTGAAACCGTGTGTCTGGCAACAAGCAAATAAATCATCCACTAATTTTTCTCTGAATCAAGGCAAATTTAGTTGTACATAAAAGGGTGAAATGCTGTAATATTTAACGTTGTTTGTTGTTTTCGCAGCTGCGATGTTTGTGCCGGAGGTGTGTTCGTTACCTGCAAAGGTCCTGGTACCACGGGCTGCTGGTGTCCTCCTCCGCTCCGGACCGGACCAGCAAACATCCCAGACACGCCACGAACCAAAGGACCAGCTTCAGAGGTGCACAGCGGATGGATTTATACCGAAACAACATGTTTGCCGCGGCGGGTGCTGTCTGCGGAGCCTCACTAAGACGACATGATACAGCAGAGTCTGCCTGCTCCGGACCAAATCAGTAGGAAGTGACTACACCACATGACAGGACATCACATGATGGTGACTGACGGCGCGTTCAGGGCCTGTGGGAAAATTACGGTGACGCTTCGTTTGTCATCGCAGGAAAACGACGAAATTATGTTTGGTAACTCCTACAGACCGGCTGCAATAGGAAACAGGTTACATATGAAAAGGTAGCGTCCTCTACCTGTTTCTAATAAATAAAGGCACTAGGGTGATGCAGGTAAACAGTAACAGTGCAAACGGTGCAGCATAAAGGGTATTGCACAATAAATTAGATAGTTTTTAATGCAAAAAAAAAGTTGCAAAATAATATAGCATACCCTGTGTCCCTAAAACAGGGTTTTTCCTAAAACAGGGTTTTCTGCAGAGCTCACCACATTAAATTTAAGACATTTTTTACCACTTAGAATCTGTCTGCCCTGAAAGGTCTGTCTTAGGCACCATTTTGATCAATGAAGCACGCTTTGCCTGCTGTCATCATTCCCCTGTTGCCATTAAAAGATCCTTTCCTCATGCACTTTTAATCTAGGTGATTGGGGGGGGGGGGGTCCACAGTCCACAGTTTCCAAACGCTTGTTTGAAGCTAATGCGACACCCTGTCTGTCCAAATTAGTCCAGTCAAGAAGTAAAACCCTTTTACGTTTTCCCTAAACACTGTGTCCAGATATACCTCTGAATTCATCTTTCACAGAAGGAGGACTGTGAGGAGGATTTTGTCCTCCCCATCACTTACATTGATAGTTATTTAGGATTTTTTTTTTTTTTTTTTTTTAACAGCCACAGAGGATAAAAAAAAAAAAAAAACAGTAAGTACATCTTTGGGTTTTGGACTGTTGGTCAGACAAAAACAAGCAAACCGAAGACACCACCTTGGGTCTCTAGAAACCCTGATGTGGATTTTCCCAGTTCTGTGACTCTTTTACAGACCAAAGCAATTGATCGAGCACATAACTGTCAGTTGCAGTTTAGTTGTCTCATCACAGAGAGGCCCGTGCAAGCACAGAACTCTTCACCGACCAGAAGGATAGGTGTTACGCATACCACACACTTCTGCGTGTTCAGCGGTACCTGAACGCGGCATTCCCCCCCCCTTCGAGCCAGGAGCCCCCGAGTTCTGTCTCACAGAGCGATCCTGTCCTGCCTCGTTCGCCGCCGGCCCTTAGACCGGCCTCACTCTAAGCCCCACCATCTGCGACGTTTAGTGGTGGAGTCTGGTCACGGGCAGCCCGCGGTCTGGGAGCAAAGCCGCAGCTGTGCCCGACAAGTTACGGCTCGGGGGCCGCAGAAGTCGCAGACGTCTCGGCTTGGAGCCCCCCGGTCGTCCAGCTGTCACGTTGTGCCCTCTAGCGGCCGTGTCGGGAGCCACAAAAAGCCTCATTCTGGTGGGACAAGCTGTCTCAACACACTCCGGTTTTCAGGTATTTCAGGTACTTTCGGTTTTATTCTCAGCTGCTGAAAATTCTTCTGTCCTTTATTTGTTGAGGAATCTGAACGCATTTGCTCATCCGACGCCCTACTTCCAAAATTCATCCTTGAAAAAAGCTACTCAAGAGCTTTAAGGGCATTTTGTTAATGTTTTTTTTTTGGGGGGGGGGGGGGCATTTGGTCATTTATTTGATAGTAGACAGTTTAACTAGACATGTGAGGACATGAGTGTGATGTTGTGATCACACTGTCAGCACACTATTCTGTGTCTGTCTGTAGCATCTCAATCCAGCAGCGGCAAAAAAGTATTAAACCTTCTGAATGTCTGAGGCACTTTTTAAGAAACAAAACAAGACAAAAAAAAAAAAACCCAAACCGGGGCTCAGACCTGACGTTGGAAAGATGCTTTTAAAGAGTTGAAACCTTTGCCCAAAGGGTCATCCCTCCGTTGTACAGTTGCCAATGTAAAAACAGAGAGAAAAAAAGGAGTTTAACCTAAACAACAGTTCACAGTGAATGGATGTTGTGTGTGTGTGTGTGTGTGTGTGTGTACACACACACACACACACAACCCCAGAGTCCTCAGTCTCCACAGCCAAGCCCGTCACTGAGAACTCTCGAACCGTTCACACCGAGGCTGAAAGGTCATAATCAGTGTGAAGTGATCACACCTGCCGAGATGCCCGCTGGTAACTGGCTCATCAGATCCCTGACACAAAGCCCCGGTTCAGAGCTCCTCCTGTGCCGTGTTGCGCCATGCTGCTCCTGGTCTTCATCTGCGTGTCGGCAGGTAAAGGACAGAAGCATTCAAAGGGAAGACATCCTTCCGATTAATGATAATCATGTACTCCTTTCTCTCCCCCTCCTCCCAACGTAGTCGGCGGCGTCCCCGTCAGTCCATCCCAGGATGCTGCCACTCCTGTCTCAGGTCGGGGCCCTTTTGGATTTTAATATTTTCCTACAACGTGAAGAATAATTTATGATGGATCCCCCTTCATTTCCACAGGTGACGTTACTGTCACGTCTATGCTCGACGCGCCTCGGGCAAAATCTACAGGATCTCCTAAAGGTAGCCGTTTGGTCTTTTTCACACATGCTCAACATGAGCTCGTTTTCCTCCATGTAAATATGCCGGCTGTTGTTCGGACTTGAGTGATTTTTGTTAGTGGATGTCTGTCTCTCCCCTCAGTCGCTGCCACCCCTGTGAATGACACCCACAATGCGACTAGCCCTGCTCCAGGTGGTTGCTGCTCATTGGTTTTTAAAGACACTTTTTGAGATTTTACGTTTTTAAAGGTTCCTATGATTTTTAAAATGTTTTTTTTTTTTTTTTTTTTAAATTTCTGTAGGTGTGACTGTTTCCATCCTGCTTGATCCGGCACAGAGAGTCAGTGCAGAAACCTTAGAAGGTGAAATTTTAAATATGTCTCACACACAAATACACAGAAAGAAATAATCATTTTCATGAAACCAATGTGCAGTGACAGTGTTTTTTGACTTTGACTCTCATAGAGCTTCAAGAAGACAGGGCCGTCCAAGAGGGAGACATTTTGATTTCGGTAAGATGGGGGAACTTTCTGTCCACATGGCTGGAAGAGAGACGTAGTTTCACCTGGGAATTTTAAGACCGGAAGAAATAAGAAAAATTTCCAACAAAAGGGGGAAACGCGCTCGACACATACTATATCATTTAATAGAGCTTTGGCAGGAAGACTTAGACGCCACCGGGTCACGTTTTGGGGTCCAAAGCACTGAGAGTCGTAAAGTTTTGGTGCGGAACAATTCAAATCGTGGTAACGACGCCTAAATGTTTGGCTGTCTGAACTTGCAGGAGGACAGGAATGCTGTGGAGACCCTGTGGCCGGACGCCACCGTGCCTTACACCATCAGCGACGAGCTGGGTGGGTTCCCGTAGGTTCTAGCGAGCTCGAAGGCCGCTGCGTGGCGCAGGCGATAAAACGGTTTCATGCGTTTTGGTTTTTTTTTCCCTCTGAGCAGCTGATCGAGAGTCAAACATCCACGCCGCCTTCAAAATGATATCAGATTTCACGTGCCTTCGCTTCCGGAGACACACCACGGAGCTGAACTACCTGAAGTTCCTGAACGGCAAAGGGTGAGAAATGGGTTCTGGGATGTTTCTGGTGAAGGTACAATTCATTCAAATGACCCCCCCCCCCAAAAAAAAGCACTACCATCTTCTTGGTATCTAGTCATGCGGAAAGTTTTGGTTTTCTTTGCAATAATTATCTTTATTCATAGAGCAGCAGATTAACGTCAACAAATTTTTAAAATGATTAGATTTCTATGATAAAACCAACTCCAGCAATGTAACACTAAAGAAAACAAAAGGACAATTTCAAATCAGAACATTTCAAGTAAAATCAAAAGCTCTCTGATAAGTTTGTTTTAGGAAGAGTTTTACAGGAAATTTCAGCCGACCTGATTTCCTCAGGCAGGTCTTTCTAGGGACAAAGTTGTAATTTTTTATTTCATTTTTAATTTAACTTATTTTTTGAAACCAGAGTTTTAAACCAGGCCTCCAGAACAGATAAAAAGCTCTGACAGTACCCAAGTGCATACACACTTTGTAGAGGTCAGAAATGTAACAAGGAGCGAGACAGAGAAGAGCCTTGAAATCAATTCTGAGACAAACTGTGAGGAGTTGCAGTAAGACGGATTTAATTGCATTTTTCAGTCACCTCCATTATGTTGGGGAGGAGGCAGGAATCTCGGACGTCTCCTAACCTGGGAAAACAAATGAAAACTAACCTCACGGGCTCTCTTGTTTCGGCTCTCCAGCTGCGCGTCCTTCGTCGGCTGTCGAGGAGGACCCCAGGCGGTGTATTACGCTCGGTCCTGTAGCGTGGGGAACCTTTGCCATGAGATCGTCCACGCACTGGGACTGCATCATGAACACACCCGCACGGACCGGGATCAATACATCACTGTGCAGTGGCAGAGCATCATGCCAGGTGAAGACCTCGGCCAACTGTGTTTCATCCCCCGTATGAAACACATTAGCTGTGTCCAAGTTGTTCGCACATTCTGCTTAAGACTTAAAACTCCATTTTTTTTATTTCAGGGGCAGAAGTACTCGGCATAGAGTCCTGACATGTTTATCATGTTTTTTAGGTTGAAGGCCACCGATGTGGAATTATTCAAACTCACTTCTTTGCAATATATTAAAACTTCGAAACATAAAGGTGCTGCAGATTTATAAGATCATCATAGTCACTGTCTTGCGTTGTCCTTGACAGATCTTTATTCGGTCACAAATTGACCCAGCAGGTGGTCGGTCGATTGTTTAAACGTCCCCACCCAGGTTTAAAGAAACTGAGTTTAAAGAGCTGAAGTGAATCAGAAACTTCCAGGTTCTGATCCGGAAGTAAGAGAACCTCATTCAAAATCTCACTGACATTTGTAACAATTCTAATAACACACAACTCCAGCCTTCCTCAACAGTAAGTCGTGTGCCTGCTCATATGTTTAGATAAGGACAGTATTTATTTATTATTTTCCATTTAATGTTCTTCTTTACTTTTTTTTAATGGGTTTTAGCGGCCTTTTAACAAACACCATTTCCCATACGCCCTAGACGTTTGCAGGCCCAACGTCACGGTTCGACGGAAGACTAACGTCCTACCGCTGCGCGCACGCGAATTTCCGTGTGTGTGTGTGTGTGTGTGTGTGGTGGGGCGGCACGCTTGGACACAGCTACCGTCCTTTCCACTTGTCTGTGTGTAGTAATGAATCATTTTAGAACATTTCTGATTTTTTTTTTTTAAAGGGACACAAAAGAACTTCAAGAAGAGACGAGGCAACACACTGAACCTGCCATACGACCTCAACTCCATTATGCACTACGGCCAGTGAGTCCTGACCCCTCCTCATTTCTCCAGAGTAACTGATTACCATTGCTAACGTCAACCGTTTTCTGACTCCGTATAAATAAGAATATATTTTTTAATTTTATTTTTTATTATAATCTAATTTTGTCCTCAGTGACTAATCCTGGTTTACCTTTTTTAATTTAGAACTGCTCAATTTAATCATTTGGGAGTGTATCAGAATTTTTTTATATTCATTTGTTTTGCAGTAATGACTGGCCTTTTTTTTTCCTCTCTCTCTTTCTGCTGCAGCTACTTTTTCAGCCGAGACGGAAGTCCCACCGTGTTGCCCAAGCAGGGCGGGGAGCAGATGGGTCAGAGGACACACCTCAGCCAGCTGGACGTGCAGAGGCTGAACGTGCTCTACCACTGTGGTAACGAGATCTACTGTTCGTTATCTGCAGCAGG